>NW_024080749.1:3276234-3503320 GCF_003009895.1 Hyaena hyaena | reverse complement strand
GTGTTCTGAGCCCGAGCCCGCTGGAGTGAGGAAAACCGGGTCCCTCTATGGCTCGTCACCCAAAACACGAACTCACAGGCTAATTTCCCAGTTTTTAGTTCCTTGCCTTCCCTCTCGAGTCCCAGCCAGCCAGGGGCGCGGACGCCCGGTGTCCGCGTGGCTCTTTCAGGGGCCCCAGCCGCCCGGGAGCTACAATGGCGGCAGGCGCGCCACCACTCTGAAGTCCTGCCTCCAGGAGCAGCACAAAGAAGCAGTTTGTGTGCTCAGCCCCCTCCAGGACCAGTTGGCGCGAGGGGACCTGGTGTGCAGGTATTTGGCAAGTACGGTCTTTCCAACGGAGGTTTTTCTCCCCCGAGCGGAGGTTTTTCTGTTTCGGACTCTCTCCTTTTCCCCTCTCACTCCCCGTAGAGGGTAGAGGGGGATCGCCTCCCACCCTGGAGTCTCCGATCCCAGCCCGATTTTATCTTCCCTGGTTCACACTCACGTTAGAAGCCTCTCTCAGTGGATTCTGCGTCTTTTTTCTCCCAACCTCTCAGGTTTTGTAAGGTTTCCAATGGCTTCAGATCTTTTCTGTGTGATGTATGGGCGCGAGTGCAAGTACGGAGCTCCTTACTTCTCCGCCATCTTGCCCTCCCTCTGGCTTTCCCTTTTTATAGATGAAGAAAGTGAGTTGCAGAGGTTACACAGATTGTCCAAAGTTGCAAGATCTAATGCATGACTGTATAAATCGTTTGTATTGTCTAATGCTGAGAGAATTCACAAATACTTCAGATCTTGCTACAAGGAATCTTACTGCCTGATAAATACATGTCAATTAACATTCATTGAGCAATTAAGAGATGCCAGTCATTGATCTAAACACTGCCTGTGTGTTTTCCCATTTAAGGAACAAACATCTGCCCAACTGCCTCACTTCTGCAGTCTGGCCTTTCTGTGATGCATATGTAGTAAATTATTTAGTTGCTATAATCTAACATTTGCAAATATTCAAGTAGGCCAAAAGAGAACACTCAGAGTAGAGAACATTACATGGAAATGGCCTCAGACTTGACACGGAGACTTCCCTCTTCAGTTCATCTCCATCTCTCACTGTCTAAACAAGTCATTCAGCCTTCATCCACCCTGGTTCCCTTTTCTATAAGGGAGTGGCTTAGATCAGTGATGACTGTGTGCCTTGCTGATACCATCCATGGTGGTTTTTCTTTTAGTCAGTCTATATCCATTTAGACTAATTCAACAAGGCAGGATTTGAAGCCATTGTTTCTGAAAAGGGACTCTAGAGCAAGAAACAAGAATGGCCAAGGTCATGGTAAGAATCAGGCAAGGATATGTTCAGTTCTCAGCAGAGGTAACAGCCGAGGGGGGCACTCCTGGTTTGTGTCAGGTTTTGAGACATTAATGTGTAGAGGAATCCACATGGCTAATTAAAGAATATGGTACTGAATTAATCCTTGGGTAGAAAATAGGCTTATCTGCTTCTCAACTTGCATCCCCTACAGCCTAAAATTTTTCCTTGGCATCAGCATTAATACTGTGCAGTGAATGTGAATATAGCAGGAGGTGAAGTCAGAAGGACGCAACTAAATGGTTAAAAAATCCAGCATTCTCCCCTCGTGTCTAGCTGCTTCATTCCTTAAAGACTTCTTAGATGTCCTTTGAGCTCATGATTCTCAGCTGGTGACTAAAATCACCTCCTTCTTATGCTCCTATGATATTAAAATACCACATTTCTAAAATGAAGTGCTATACCAGTGGTATGAGAAGCAGGCTATTTTATAGAGTCAAATAACAATTTTTTCTCTAGACCATAAGGTTGCTGCACCAATTTTTCTCAAGTGACAATAAACATACCAAAGAATGACTTCTTTCTCAAAATTTTAAACTTAAGTATGTTTGCTAAAAGAATAGGTTATATGATATGAAAAGTGCATGCTGCATACAAAGTTATAATTATTTCAGTTCATCATAACATTGTGCTGAAAAGATATATGCTATTATATAATTCAGCTACAATAACCAAGTAGGTCTCCGAACCTAAAGATTCAAGAAAGATGGAATTACTTGGAAGCATACATAAAGTATTTCAGGTGTCCAGCCAATTATTACCATAAATCATATCCAAGGAGTATAAATGCCTTAATATAATTTGCAAGCTCCAATCTACTACTTACTACTTCAGATAAATCAGCCAGATTTCCTTGTTAAACAGAAATAGCCACTATTCTATAATTTTTACTATGTATAATTTTTTCACATGCTATTTGATGCAGTAGCACTATTATAGAGACTATTATATTCACCCACGCTTTACAGGAGAGACAGCTGAAGTTCAGTGTCTAAAGCTCAGCTTATAGACCTGGAGATCATGATACAAAGCCAGGTCTCCAGCCTGCAAACTCCACACTATATCTTGCTGTCACACATGAGCTCTAAGTTGACCATTTATTATCTATTGCCCTCAAAGAAATCATGACAAATAAAGTAGGATACTTCAGATATGACCCATATGTAGAGCCCACAACAAATAATTAACCCAAGTAGCAGCTATTTATTGAGAGCCTACTATGTGCTACGTAAGCAATGGGCAAGACAGATGAAAATGCCTGCCTCATGGATTTTAATGGAAATGACTGGGGTAGAGAGAGAGAGGACAATAAATAAAATAAAATAAGTAAACAGATGATGTGTTCAATAATGATCAGTGTGAAAGGAAAACGAAACAGAGAGGAGAGTAGGAAGCACTAGCAGGTGCTGTTAGTTTGAATGTTAGGGAAGATCTCACTGAGAATGTGGCATTTTAGCAACAATCTAAGGGGAGAGAGATGAAAAAGCTGGTAAACTGTCATTTAAAGGATTATAAGGAACAAAACTGAGAACATGACTCTATCACAGCTTCCCAAACCTCCAAAATCTTCTACATCCAACGTGAAGGTAGAAGGTAGGAAGATAAGCCATGGTCACCATCCACCAATGTGGCTTAGTAGGGTCTGAGGAGAAAGAGAGCTTTGGGGTGACTCTGGGTGGTGTCGGGGTGAGTGAAGTGCCAGCAGTGAAACATAGGGGGCGCTGAGCTGACAAAATGCCATTCACTTGAGGGAAAGGATGCTCTTCCACTCAGGTTGGGAGAGAGCTCCAGATCAAGACTCTTTTTATTCCTCCATCTTTTTTCCCCCTAAAGTTTTCATCTTTGCTTCTTTTGTTTCTATCATCTTTTCTTTCTAATTTTCATATAATGGGAAAAGGAAAAGACCTTGAGAAATGGTAAATAACTGGAAAGGAGGGTCAAATCAATTCCTCCTTTCCCACCCCCTCCTCCCAATAATTTCACTCACTGCTCATCTTAAAACTTGCATTTTTCCTGACTGTATCTAATCCCCTTTTCTCACGTAAAGCCATCCTGTTTGACAGTTAAAAAAATAAAATCTACGTTTGCATCCATAAACCATTGATTCCACTGGGTGATCAATGAGTTTAATCTTTGAAGGATTCAGCCTAAACCATTTTAACCCTTGGTTTGCTTTTATTTAGTGAATTATTCCATTTGACTGAACTATGACACTCAGAACGGCCAGTTTGAGTTTGTCAAGTGTGGGCATATCCTACAAGGAGAAATAAAATTGAACCTAGCCATCCATCTTCAGTTAATTTGGACTATCTAGAAAGAAGTTGCCAAAAATTTTTACTGTAATATTTCTGGATAATGTTGGAAGATAAAATATTTCTCACTTTTCTCCCTTCTTCTACCTCCAGCAGGTGTATTCAGTATTACACCAGATTGCCTTCCATGATGCTGTCCCAAGGAATCATCCATCTGGGTTGCCTTTATACATTTTAAATCACAGTGATGAATACCCGACTTTAAAATTTTACAGATGGTGTCTTGTTTTGGCTGGTCTTACTTTAAGAGAAAACTTATGATTTATCTGGGGGGAAAACAGCTCCTCACTTCACAGATTTCTCAAACCTTTCCAACATTTAAAATATTTGCTGCAATAGAAATAAATGGAATGCCCCAACCTGATTCACTGATGCCAGTAGGGTTAAATTCTGGGCTTAAATTATGGATAGAATTGGAAATGATATTTTGAAAATTTAGTTTCTGTAAGTTTAGAAATGCACAGACTTAGAGAGAGTCTAATTGGAAAGGCTATTAGTAGTCATCAATCTGTACTCTTACTCGATGTATAAAACCACTATACAGTGGCCCAGTAAATGGTTGTCTAGTTTATGCTTGAACACTAATAGCTTGTCTTTCAAAATATACCAGATACTCATGCTGTGTTTAGTTGATGGAGAATTAATTAGAAATATGATACCCTCTACTGTCTCTATAGAGGTGAATACCTTTGTCCTTTCATTTAAACTGTGCAATTTCTGGACACATCTAAATACCCTCATGTGTTTTCAAAGATTCTTGAAACAAACTTGGATTGGTAATAGAGTAGTGACTGTATTTTCAAAAACAATTTTTTTAACATTTTATTTTATTTTTGAGACAGAAGGAGACAGAGCACGAGCTAGGGAGGGGCAGAGAGAGAGGGAGACACAGAATCTGAAACAGGCTCCAGGCTCTGAGCTGTCAGCACAGAGCTCATGCAGGGCTTGACCCACGAACCGCCAGATCATGACCTGAGCTGAAGTCAGACGCTTAACGACTGAGCCACCCAGGCGCCCTGGGTAGTCACTGATATTCAAACAGTAATAGCCAAGAAATCTAACTTCTGCAAAATTCTAATGTGGTCTATTTTTTCTAATGCAGATGCTTCTCTGAAAAGGATTCTGAGGTTTACATTCTCTTTGAACTTCTTTTCCCTAATTATAATGAGAACGTAAAGTGTGTTTTTCTGAAATTATATTGCCCAAACTATTAAGACCGATATCTGAATTATTTAATTTCCTTTTTCTCTGTTTTAAGCACATGGAATTCATATGCATTTTTCATTGCAAATATGTTAGTCACATTTCTTTAAAAATGGAATTCTCAGTATCAGGTCTGTCTTAAATGTCTAACTCCATTTTACCTACTCCACTTACGCCACATGTCTGTATCTCAACTCATTAACAATTTGAGATAAGAGTAGTTATTCCATGGAAAATAGTACAACTTTGTTATTCTTAAGCACACAATTGATGTTTTTTTCTATAGTTTTCAAATAATTTTAAAGACTTAGTGTGTATTGGTGCTGTGATCAAAAGCTCAAGTCCAGGAGTCAGACATCCTGTGTTTGAATGTTAGATCTTTTACTTTTTCATTATGTGACTTGAGCTAATTCGTGAATCTCATCCCTAAGATGCGTAATAATTATACTTCTATTATAAGTCTAGATTTAAAAGTGATATTCCGCGTGAAAATGTTTATCCTTCTGCCTATCACAAAGTAAACTTAAATGAAATTTTAGTTATTATTACTTGTAATTTTTGCTAAACACAAATTTGAATTGATAATACTCACAAAGATAGTTTTCTGGACCATGCCACATTGGTTAAGAGTCAACAACATCATCTACCTATTTGTTTGACCAATTAATCCCAGTTTCCCAGAGATTTCCTGGGTGTTAGTGCTGATAGCCCTATATCCAGGGGATCTTCCTTTCACCTGGGAAAACCATGGCAATTGGTAAGCATACCCAGAATCCACATCTCCAGCCTGTATATATAATTCCCTAGTCTCATTTTCATCTCTGTATTTTTTTTTTCCTATGGAGTAACTCCTGAATTATGACAATTAATTTTTAAAAACACATAAGATCTTAAAATATGTATTATTTAAGAATGTAAAGGTGTGTGTGGGGGTGCCTGGGTGGCTCAGCCTATTAGGTGTCTGACTCTTGGTTTCAGTTGTGGTCATGATCTCATGGTTGTGGAATCTAGCCCTGCGTTGGGTTCCCCACTGAGCGGAGATCCTGCTTGAGATTCTCTCTCTCTTCTTCTCTCAACCTCTGTCCCTCTCCCCCAATTTTGCACTCTTCCATGCTTTTTCCTGCTTTCTCTTTCTCTCTGTCTTAAAAAAAATGGAATGTAAATGTTTACTCTAATTATTAAGTTTTGAATTAAAAGAAACATGCTACATTGTTAGCACAAGTATTATTAAAATGTGTGAGGGTGATTGTTTTTCTCTCCACACTCCTTGTGACAAATTTAGTTCTGACTGCTTCTCAGGGTTGGGGGCTAAAATGCCTGCATTGGTTGAAGAAATCTCAAAGTATATCTTGAGTTTGCTCCAAGTAGTGATTATTTACTTGGAGATCTATGAATTAACACTCATGGCCAACACCTGGTATCTGAAAAACTCTTAACAATGTAATAAAAATTCATGTGAATGTGTTTGTGCATTTTTCAGGGACAATATTAATAAATTTCATCATATATCAAAAGGAAACAATGGTGCCCAAATGTGTAAGTTTCACTTACTGGAGAAGTTTTGCTTAACATATATATATAGGTTGGGTGTACCTGATGCTATGAGTATATACCTCCCGCCTGCCCCCCACCCCACATTGATTCCTTTATGTTTTTATGTTTATTTATTTATTTTGAGAGAGAGAAAGTATGCATGTGAATGGGAGAGGGCAAAGAGAGAGAGAGAGAAAATCCCAAGCAATCTCTGTGCCATCAGTGCAGAGCCTGGGGTGGGGGTGGCTCAATCTCATGAACATCAGACTGTAACCTGTGCCAAAGGTCATGGCCCAAGCCACTTGCTCTGTGGCACCTGAGTGGTTCAGTCTGTTAAGTGTCTGACTCTTGAGTTTGGCTCAAGTCATGATCTCATGGTTCATCAGTTCAAGTCCCATATTGAGCCCTGCGTCAGGCTCTGTGCTAATGGCACACAGCCTGTTTGGGATTCTCTCTCTCCCTCTCCCTCTGGCTCTCTCCGCCTAAAAATAAATACACAAACATAAAAAAAAATAGTCACTAAACTGACTGAGCCACCCAGGTGACACCACACTGGTCTCTTTAAATCCTTGGATGTAATGATTGAAGTCCCCAAGGATCACTTCAGAATAACTATTCAAGTCCTCTTGGAGATTCCTTCCCTCACTTAATATTAGCCAAGTTTTTGAATTGGTCCCCCCAAATTTTGATTTTATGATTTGGACAACTTGTATTTGATAGGGTATTTCTGTGAGGGCTTTATTATTAGCAACAACAACTAATATTGTTATTACTAGAGTAAAAGAAAATGTGTTAGATGAGGGTAGGCAAGAAGTCTGCTCTAGGTTGTACAGACAGTGTGGTTGCTATTTATACTAATCATGGCTTAAGTCAGTAACTAAAAAGCATTTCTAATTTTCAAATAAAAATTATTTCTTTATGGTAGCATGAAACAGCATATGCTGAAAGATCATCATAGCTGAAAACCATGAGAATTTGGTGTTTGAGAGGTGGACTGTACTTGTAAACACAAATGATCCCAAGTTCCAAAAAATGGGTTCTGGACAAGAAATGGATTAGAAAAAGTAGTTTCAAGACTACATTTGGGAATAAGAGCATTAGAGGATCATCTTTATGTGGTAACAATGCATGAGTGCATGGATAGACATGGCAATTTACAAGGGTATGTACTCAAAGTTGCATGGAGATGTAGCAGGAAATGAGAAGTTCTCAGTCATCCAGGCAATAATGCTCCATTGTTGGATGTACTAAACTTGGTTGAAAAAGCATTGCAGAAGCTTACAGATTACCTCTAAATTCATGGTCACCAATGTTAAATGTACTTTCAAGATTGATTGGCAGACCTGCTTTTTTTTTTATTAACTGACTTGTAATCCCAGTAAACATGATTGTTTATTTTCATATTCCACAGTACTGTCAAACCTCTAGCCTTCCACGATTTTTCATGCTCAGTAAATGATTACTTATTGCCTCACAGAGAAAGTATAAGCTTCTAAAGAGGAAGATATTCAATTCCTGAAACCAAATATGCCCATGTGCTACAATGGAAATGGTATATCTTCTACACTATCTTCCATTCAAGTTCAGCTTCCTCTCCTTTGCTGAGTCCCTCTCTTCCTGCCACCTCAAGAATCTCATAATTTACATTACCTACAGTCTCCTGAGTCTTCAACTTGTTATTCTACTTAAGCTTTGTTATCTCAGCTAAACTTGCCTCTTTCATAGAAAGTCAGACAGACAGACAGACAGAAAGAAAGAAAGAAAGAAAGAAAGAAAGAAAAGAAGGAAGAAAAGATTTCTTTTTAAAAAAGAAATCTCCTGTTTTGTAAATAATTTCATTTTCCCAAGGAGCTCACACAGGGAAGCAAAACAGTGCAGTGTTCAGCCATAATGGTGGGGGGTAGGTGGGGGGGGCAGGGGATGGTGTGGGGAAGGCAGGTGGCTATGCTTTTTAGCATTCCCATGGAGAATTCCCTCTGTTTCATATTTCTTCCCATACCTGTACTTTACTTTCATTCTCTCCCAGTCAAATTTTAGGAGTTGTCTCTACTCATAGTTTCCACTTACTGTACTCCATACTATCTTCTGACCCAAGTTTTCCATTCCCAAACTTCCCGCACTCATGTCACCAATGACCTTGGCAACAAAAAGCCAAAGGCACACTTTCATCATTAGCTTAGTTGATATCTCAAGCCTACTCAATGCATTTGATTTTCCTTAAAACAGTTTCTTGATTTCGCTCCACTGAAATCAGATACTTCCATTTTTCATTCAACTTTCTGTTCAGTCTTTGCTGGTACCCTCCCCCTTCTGTCTCCTTCTTTCCCACTCAGTCTTAAAAAGTTAACTTTCCATTCAAAGCTTGACCTTTCCCTCTCATTTTCCCTTTCTAGGCAATGTCTTATCTTCCCTTCCCTCATACTCTACTGTTGACCTGGTCTCTGTGTTAAGTACCTCAAACTCAAGTCTTCAAAACCAAATTAGTTTTTTTTTTTCCCCACACCAACCTGCTCTTTACTCAGGATTCTCCATCTCAATAAATGATATCATCAACCAGTTTTCTGCTCAGCGTAGAATCCTGGTTAACACCTTTGACACCTCCTTCTATCCACCCAACCACATTTGATTAGTCTTTATTCTCTCATTTGCTTACCTCTCTCCATATGTAACATCCTAGGCTAAATCAACAATGTGCTGGATTTGTTCTCCTCTGACTCATGGTTGTTTCTTCAACAACTTGCCTCTTTTTCCTTCTTCTCTCAACAGCTAGAGTTATCTTCACAAACACAACTTTTTGTCATGTTATCTCTCTTCCAACATTCATCAGTGATTTGCCAGGGCTCCTAGAATAGCCTCCAGAATCTTTACCATGAACTACAGAGTCTTGATATTATATCACACATTGATCTCTTAATCTCATATCTTACCATCCTTCAACACATTGTCTATGGTATAGTCACTTTGGTGAAATATGGATTTTTTAAAAGTAAAAGTACAACCTCCAAAATGTAAATTTGCCAATGGGATCTTTTTTCAGGCCACCATGTGAAAAAGATACAGGATGAAGTTTTTATGAAGACATGAACAACATGTAACTGGTGTCCAGGACTAACAGAGAGTTAATGCCACATACATGATAACACAGGGATGTGTGTAAATGCTTGATGCCAGAAGTGAAATTTATTTGGATAAGGCAATATGGTAATAGGCAAGAAACAACTGAGGTAGATAATATTCAATAAAATAATGTGTAACTAGAGTATAAGATTTAATTCTCCCTTGGAAGCCACTTAAATATCTTTGTAAGTCAAGACTTGTGATTTTACAATTTGGATAGCTGAACTTGTCGATGTCATCTATGTCACTTGGAGAATGATGCAAAAATGGTGTTGCCTGAGGATAGACATTCTGTTAAGTTGACCCATATGAGTTGCTGACAATTTCCCACTTTGACCCATTTTATTATTTATTTTTTATTTATTAAATTTTTAAAAATAGTTTATTGTCAAGTTGGTTTCCATATAACACCCAGTGCTCATCCCAAGTGCCCTCCTCCATGCCCATCACTCCCTTCCCCTCCCCCCATACCCATCAGTCCTCAGTTTGTTCTCAGCATTCAAGAGACCCATTTTAAAACCATTAAACGGTGGCACCACCTAATATATAAATGCATGTTAGCTTTGTGAGTTTTAAAATAAATAGCTACATAAATACATGCATTGCTGTTTTCTGATATTTATTAGTTTCTTCAAAATACTTGGTTTTTAAAAAAATGGTATCCATTTATTTGGGAAAATACTAGCAATTTTGAGTGAAACATACAATACTTGTATTATAGCCAACAAATAATGTATCTGTGCCAGAATTAATCTCTTTGACATAACGCTTTCTGAAAGTAATTTGTTTATCTCTTCCATAGTACATACTCGTACAAAACTCTTTTGTGAATATAACACATAGATTCTTCTTTTTCTTTAAGCACTTTGAATGCAGCCAGATGCTGTAGTGATGGGGGAAATTTCAAATCTCTCTAATATATTAAAGAAATAGCTACTATTTCTTCTTTGACATGTTTACTATTTATAAAAATGTGCTATGGATATGTTCTCTTATTCAGTTTTCATGTTTTGCTTCTATAGAACTTAACAAGAGTTGAGAGTGTTAATGCGAATGTCCTTTGGTAGTATTTTTCAAAGCTCCAATTCCAAAGACTTCTAACTACTTCTCTGTTATTGGAAACAAAAGATAATTTTAATGAGTTAAAGACTTAATAAAAACATGTATAATACCTATTTTTATAGCAAACTTTCTCCCGTTGGTATTATATGCTGTATTTTTGTACAAGGGAGATATGAACTACCATCTAGAGAGAGGTTTATATTTAGGCTTATGATAATTTGTAAGGCAAATGATTTGCTTTGAAACTGATGTTTAAAACTATTCATATGACAAAATACAATCTAAATTAACTTCCAAAATAAACCACATTTTACTCTAATAAAATGTAGTGTTTTTTTTATGGTTCTGGGTCTTAAATAAATAGTAGGAGATTGAAGGCAAATATGATGTCCTTAATTTCATAAACTGTTCATTAGCACATCTCAGAATCTTGTTTCACTAAAAGCAAACTCCATTGTAAGAAAACAAAGAATAATGAAAAGAAAACTCATAATCAATACAGAATAATTGCAGGAATTATACCTTGGTGTGTTGGAGAGTTTACATGTTTCCTAAATTGGCTTCACCCTTTCGTTGGCTGGAGATGGCAGGTGACACTGACCCGGGTCATGTGTTGTGAGGGATGATAAAAGACTGGAGCAAAGCCCTCCCTCATTGCCTTGGCAGGCATTTCCCTCTCCATCACCATGGGTCCCACTTTTGTTTTCAGAGAAGTGTAGGTGAAAGCGAGGAATCTGAGGTTATAGCCAAACACGAAGCAAGGCAAGTTACTGTAGCAACAGCCACCTCTGCTCAGGGTTAGCTCAGAGGTCAGCTCGACATTTGCTCAGGGCAGGTGGTCTCAAAGATTTGGCTTCCAGTGTGGTTTTCCAACCCTTGGGGGAACTGGAGAAGCTGCCAAAAATAAGACAAGAGTATGTGAACCAGGCTGTTGGACAGCTGATCGACCATTCTCTGTGTGCTAACACCCAAGTCATTTCATGTCCCCAACTCTTCACATGAAAACGTATCCATCTCACTGGCCTCAGGACTGTGCTGTGGGCTTAGATGAGACACTATATTCAAAAGTTCTGCAGCTCCCAGTTATGTAGGTGGAAGGTGTAGGCTTACAATTGTTTTTAAGAGCTAATTTGAAGGCATTGATTTGGAAATCTTTTCTGGAAAAAAAACAACAACAGAAGACAGAAGTTCAAAGAAAGTGAACTTTTGAACTTTTTTGAACAGTCTCTCTTCCAGGGGCTATTTATCTCTATTGTGAAGTTTCAGTCTATGGCTCTGGGTCTTTAACATAACAAGTACCTGACATACTTAAGAAAAATGCAGACTCCCTGGCCACAATCTTAGGTATTTAAGTTTTTACCAGTCTGGTGATTCTGGTGAAGAGGTCAGAATGGAGTGAGACTACCCAGCTACACCGTGCTCTAATGGAATATCCTAGCATGTAAGGGTGTCAGCTTTTGGGTCAGTTGTGACATTGATTCCTATGTACTCTGAGGCAACAGTATGGATACTATTTTTTACCTCTACAAAATTTGTTCACCAATAGGATGGAATTTGGAAATAAAGCCTTCAGGAAGGAATTAAGTTCTGAGGATGGAGACTTGGTATGAAGCTTAGTGTCCCCATACCAAAAGACAAGAGAGTTTCCTCCTTTCTTCTGCTCCCAGCCTTGTGGGCATACAAATTGAAGACTGCCTTTTGTAAACGAGAAATACTGTTCACACCAGGACCCTGCCACGAAGACATCCTGATCTTGGGCCACGAAGGCACCCTGATCTTGGACTTTCACGCTCCAGAACCATGAGAAATAAATTCATGTTTATCTAGGCCACCCAATCTGTGGTAATTGTTACAGCAGCATGAACTAAGACAGGCAAATATGCTTATTTTCCCATTCGTTTATCATTCATGCCTTCATTCAATATTTACTGAGCATCTATTATGCTAGATACTAGCCTAGGTACTGGAGATAAAAAACAATCAGGTTGAAAAACTCCTTCCTCCTGAAATTCTGATGTTAGTTATAGGAAGGCTGATAACTAGCAAGCAAATCTAGCTGACAATTCATATTGGCAAAATATCAAAGCATGTGTTAATAGACGATAGTCAGCGGATTTGTTTCAGTAAGGTGGTCAGAATTAATGAAAATGCGGTATCCTTTGGTCACTGACTATATTCATGATGTTCAATCTGAGGCTACAACTTTTTTTTTTTTTTACAAATAGTTTATTGTCAAATTAGTTTCCACATAACACCCAGTGCTCATCCCCACAAGTGCCCTCCTCCGTGCCCATCCCCCCTCCCCCCCCCACATCCATCAGTCCTCAGTTTTTGTCAGCATTCAAGAGTCTCTCATGGTTTGCCTCTCTCCCTTTCCCCCACCATTTCCGCCCTTCTTCTCCCCCTTGGTCCTCCGTCAAGTTCCTCCTAATCCTCCTATACGTGCAAACATATGATATTTGTCCTTCTCTGCCTGACTTATTTCGCTCAGCATAACACCCTCAAGGTCCATCCATGTTGCTACACATGGCCAGATTTCATTGTTTCTCATTGCCATGTAGTATTCCATGGTATAGATAAACCACATCTTCTTGATCCATTCATCTGTTGATGGACACTTAGGCTCTTTCCATGTTTTAGCTATTGTGGAGAGTGCTGCTATGAACATTGGGGTACATGTGCCCCTATGCCTCAGCATTTCTGTATCCCTTGGGTAAATTCCTAGCAGTGCTATTGCTGGGTCATAGGGGAGTTCTATTGTTAGTTTCCTGGGGAACCTCCACACTGTTTTCCAGAGGGGCTGTACCAGTTCACATTCCCACCAACAGTGTAGGAGGGTGCCCGTTTCTCCACATCCTCGCCAGGCTACAACTTTTTAAACATTTCCAGTTTTCTCATCTGTAAAATGAGAATAAATTTGGGAACGGCTTCAAAAGGTAGTTGGGAGGATTAAATATGATCCCTGCAGAGCAGTTAGCAGATTGTCAGGAACATAATAGATGTTCAGTAAGGGTTAGCCACTACTATTATTACGATTACTGTTATTTTGGCTCTTACTATAGTGGAGAAGCCCTATATTAAGCACTAAATAAACAAAACAAAGCTATTAGGTAAACAATGTGATAACTTTCCTCCCTTTGGGAATTTTATTAGTGGCTCAACAGAGAAAATGGCTACATAACAGATTTATACCATATATAAATTAAATTATATATGTATATATCATATATATCTGTTTATATATAATATGTATATATATGTGTATATATATGTGTATATATATATATGTATATATATATGCCACAAGATAATCTGTTTAAAGTGGTTGAATAAGTGAATTCATTGCCTCACTGAAGATAAATCTGTGATTAGGGTTTCAGATCCAGTTCACACCAGGAGGATAGATTAAGCTTCAGATCTAGTTTCCCATCAGTCTCTGGTTCTACTTGCTTCTTTAGGTGCTGTTTTCATCCTCAAGCAACCAAACAGTGCTACTCGTGCTGGGCTTCGTATCTGAACCTAGTTAGATCCAGTGGAAACTAGCTGATTGTTTCCAAAGGATTTTTCATAAGTGAGAATTCTTTTCTTTCTCAGAAACCTCAAGCAGGCATCTCTCTGCATCTCCTTTCGCAATCGGGGAACTTGCTTTGTTTTTGACCAGTTTCAGTAAAGAGGAGAAATGTCACTTGATCATTGGCGTGGACCTTCCCTTCTCTCTCCAATCACTATGGAAAGGGCAATTATCCTAATTGCTCTGGGCTAATCAGGGCCAAACCTGCAGTTTGGAAAAAAATTCTTAAATCATTTGACTATACAGTACAGAAGGGGGCTGCTGAGGAGACCATCACACTCTATAGGTGATTCTGGAATCCTTCTTAATCTCACACGGGGCTTTAGTGTGTCAGGTTAGAAGTCTACAGGAACAGACTTGAAGTGCTTAGAAAGCAAGGAAGGATGACTTGAGGGAGCAATACTTTGACCTTAAGAGCAGAGCTGGTATCGCTGCTGTGTGTGCGTATGTGCGTGTGTGTGTGCATGTATGTGTGCGTGCGTGTGTGTGTGTGTGTGTGTGGTGTCAACCTGAAGTTCAGAGATGTGTAAGGAGAAAGCAGTTGTTCCTTCATTCTTACATTTATTAAATGCCTAGACACTAAATGCCTGGGATACACTACCTGCTCTCCAGGATGTGGACGTGAGGGTGAGAAATGTGGGGTGGGGGGTAAGAATGGAGTATAAAATTGGGAAGTAGAGGGGCACTTAGGTGGCTCAGTTGTCTTAACAACCGACTCTTGATTTCCACTCAGGTCATGATCTCACTGTTCCTGAGTTCCAGCCCCACATTGGGCTCTGCGTCAACAATGGGGAGCCTGCTTGGGATTCTCTGTCTCCCTCCCTTCTTACCCCTTCTGTGCTCGCTCTCTCTCTCTCTCTCTCAAAATAGATTAAAAAACTTTAAACAATTTTAAAAATTGGGAACCTAGAAAGGAGTCATGGTGGTGCAGTGAGTAGATAAATTGCATCATTTTGAAAGGTAAGTTAGGCTAAAATAGGGTATTCTACACCCCCTATCTCCTGAGAAAGGAGACAAAGGGACAAAGGGAAGGAGGGCTCATTGTTTTACCAAAGGATGCTAAGATATGTTCCAGCGTTTGCCACCGTCATTTGCCTATTATACATGTCATTTGGACCATTACTTCCTTACTATTTTCCTTAAATAAACTCTTTTAAGCTTAATTTTATTTTTATCTTAGTAATGCACAAACTGACCAGTTTATTTTTTTAATGTTTATTTATTTTTGAGAGACAGAGAAATAGAGAGACAGAGAACTGGGAAGGGGCAGAGAGAGAGGAGAAGACAGAATACGAAGCAGGCTCCAGGCTCTGAGCTGTCAGCACAGAGCCCAATGTGGGGCTTGAATCCACGAACCGTGAGATCATGACCTGAGCCAAGTCGGATGCTTAACCGACTGAGCCACCCAGGCACCCCAGAAACAGTTTAATATGCTTATTATATTTTGGTATGTATACATTAAGTACATAACCCAATTTTTAATAAGTAAAATGAAAAAAAAATCTTTCTGCATACCACTTGAAATAATCGTCCACCAGTGAACCTGTCTCATGCTTTGGGAAGCAGAGTTTTATTCTGATCATCCCTTTGGGAGACCTGAAATCTTAATTTCAACCTAAGCAACCCATCCGCAGGACTAAACCTCTAGGTTTGGATGCCGTTTAGCTTAGAAATTCTTGGGGAAGCATTTTGTGGGAATTTCAACTTTTATTTTTAAATCTCCCTAAGCCATTTTCACTATTCCTTGTGGGTGAGTCCCAAGAAAGTTCCCTTTCGTATTTTCCCAAGATGGAGTTAGAAGTCAAGTGTCTCTATTCTCCATCTCTGCCCACAGCCTTGGTGCTGGGACTTAGCATGTGGAGCAAACACTTTCTCCATTGCAGCTTGGTTGGTGCGTCAACTATGACATTTGCCTTTTACGGATTAGAAAAAAAAAAAAAAAAGAGGTCTCCTTACGTGCTGCTTCTGCTAAATCTCTTGACACATTTATTTTTGATTTATTGCATATTAGATTTCAGGTCTTCAATTTGCTTCTTACTGGAAAATAGATAGCGTCAGAAGGTTATGTCTTAGCATGCGTCTGGAGTTGTACGTACATAAGACACAGGCACATTCAAATGGCAAAGCTCAAAGATGGATACAAAGGGCACGCCATAAGTGCTTGAACTGAATTGTTTCACCCTTTCTGTTGCATAAGTGTCAGAATATAATGTGGCATCGTTTAAAGATACTGGAGGTTACTTCTGAAGTTATTTGTTGGTAGTTGTATTTTTTCCGCCCCTGGATTGAAAGTAATGACTGACTTTCGGAAATGTGTTTTTTATTGCAAAATATACAACACGTACCAAAGAGAAGCTTTAAAAAAAAAAAGTTTATGGCAATTTTCACATTGTGTCATGATGAGTAAAATAGAAAAACATGAACAAATTCCTTCTAACAGGACTTTGATTACAATCATTTTTAAAAGTGGGTTTTCTCTCCTCTTTGATTCAGTTAAGAAGTGCTGTTCAGACAATGATATACATCTAATAGAATTCACTATTTCTTTTGAGATTTCTTGTTTTGTTATTCATAAGCATAGATGGCTGGCTCCTGGCTAACTTTAATTAGTTCAGAGTACAACAGCCTGAGCCAGGCACAACCTCTCAGGCTCTCAGTTTCCATAACTTGAAAATGGGCACAATAATAACTGAGTTAGCAGCTGCCTTATAGACCTGTGAAGGGAATTGAATGAGAAAAGTTACTTGAAACGGGCTTGTAATTCTATGGGACTATAAAATGGATAGCAACATTGCAATATATCTATAACACACACATAATATATTTATACATTGTATAATTTATATAATATAAATTAGTATATTCATCAATTACTTAATGACAGTCAATGATACCACACTACCTTACACATTTAAAGTGTGGCCAGGATTAATAAACATGCTTTCAACTTAAAATATTATTGTCCATCTGTGTTTGAAAGGTCACTGACATATAGTTATTCTACTGGTTTGCTCTTTAAGAGTACTTCTGTATGATTTGTGAGTAACATGGATTTTAATACTGAATTAATTGCTACGGTTGCTTGGAGTTTGAACTTTTATTTTGTATTTTTTAAATGGCTTCTGCTGGAGTAGCCTTGTTAAATTGGGCTGTATAAACATGTAATTATTTATACCAATTCATGTCAAGGCTATGGTGTGACTACTGTCAACTTCCCACTGTTGGAATTTTAGGCATAACAGGTCTTGAGTTATTTGAATTAAATAGTTCTCTGTTTTGAAGCCATACTTTTTGAATTTGCCTTGCAAGTCATAACTTCATTAGATTTTTAAAAGTAAAATTACTTTATACATATATGTGTTACACATACAGAAATTTAAACGTGTATGAGATGTAGTCACAATTCTTAAAATAGTTGTTGTTGTTAATTCTGACCTGCAATGTATGTTTCAGAAACAGTGAATAAAACTTTCATTTAAAAAGATGTTCTTCATACTTTAAAATAACTTTAATTTCCTTGGATGTCAGTGCTATGTAATTAAGTAATCCCTGTTCTACAGAAAAAAAAGTGTTAGATGTAAATACATAATTCTGTCACCGCAGTTAACAGAAATGTTATCATTAAGGGTTTTCTACATTCTTGAGGAAGGTAATAAATACCCCCAGGGCTTTTTTTTTTTTAAGAAGCATTAATCATATCTACTATCCAGTTCTAGCAGGGAAATGGGAAAACACAGAAGACATAGCATCACATATTTTGAGGGGAAACGTTCTGTTTGTCAACCTTGGCTATCACGAATGTCGTTATTAACCAAGATTTGCTATCATAAAATATCTGTTGTAGTTCTCACAATTTTTAATTCTCTAAGTTGAAATAGATGCTCTTCTCAATATTACAATTCCCAAATTTACTCCTGCTTTATAGATATTTTTTAACAGATAATTTTAGGGGCGCCTGCGTGATTCAGTCGGTTAAGTGCCGACTTCGGCTCAGGTCATGATCTTGTGGTTTGTGGGTTCGAGCCCTGCATGGGACTCTGTGCTGACAGCTAGCTCAGAGCTTGGACCCTGTTTCAGATTCTGTATCTCCCTCTCTCTCTGACCACCCCCCTGCTCATGCTATCTCTCTTTCTCTCTCTCCCTCAAAAATAAATAAAACATTAAAAAATTTAAAAAACCAGATAATTTTATTTTCTTAATGGTTAATTTCTACCAAAATTAATTCAACTTGCCATATGGGATACAGCTAGTATATGATGGTATGACTTGGTTCTAAGCTTGATCTTTTGCCTACTTCTGAATCATTAACAAAATTCACATAATTGTGTCTAGGTAAATTCAGTATCCACTGAATTTGTTATGTTTTCACCATTAATTCTGGCAAAGCGTTTTTATAGCAGTGTGGAATGTTGGCATAATTAGACTTTTCAGGGTAGATCAAAGAAGTTGGTGTCCGAGAAAGGAAAGGTTGACATGATGTACTGTTACATTTCAGAGCCAAATATGTACATTAGATGCATTTTCAACAAGCTCAAGCCGCTTTCAGAATGTGCCTGATTTGGATCAAACTGTCTTTTTTTTCCCCTTCAGAACTTGGCTTCACTTATCTGTTTCATATTTTTCTTAGAACAAATGAGCTAAGAAATTCCTGAACAAAAGTTGTGTAACTCCATAATCACCCACTAAACAAATTTAATTTAGCAGTTTGTGTGAAAACTATTCATCAAAAGGGGAAAAATACACCAGAAAAACATTTGTGGGTCTATGTCTTTTTCCAACATTTCCTAAATGAATTTTCTTGATTGTGTATGCTGAATCATTTGAAGGCACACATAAAAGAAATTTGACATACATGTAAGTGATTTGTAGGCAGAGACGATATTTGCGCTCAAATTTGAGCTAATTTTCTCTATAGCTTCATTGCTTTGCACTCATAAAAGATTACATTTAATTCATTCAATTCAGATGATTTCAGACTTTGTCCCTGTAAGTAATATTAATTGTATTTGAATTGCAAATGACCACATAATCTTATTTTTAATTTCAAGCCTGGGGACCAAAAGATTCTACTAAAATCCAAACAGATGTTCAACATGAAGAATGTTTACAGACGTACTGAATAAAATATTTTTGGTCACTAAACTTTTTTTGATATTAACAAAAGGTTTTTAAGAAAAGAAACCCATTTTTGTGTGTGGCCTCATTTACACAACAATTGTGTGTGCAATAAATTATTAACATTATAGAGTTTGGAGGACACAACAAAGTATTTATAAAATCTGGGCTTCAACTTGAGGCAGGATGGGATAAAAGGGAGAACTTGTACCCTCCAGCCATCAATAAAATTTTATTTATTTAGGGGGAAAAACATAGGAAATAATGATTTTCAGATCCTGGACAATAAGCAGTGAAGGTCAGTGATACTGGAAAAGAGGGAAATAAAGACGCTAAGACCTAGAGTTGCCTTACCTTACTGCTTGGGGAGATTCCAGGTCATCGTATAGGAGGAAATGGAGGCAAAACGAGGTGGTTATGCTACATGAAGGAGAAGAATTGGAAAGTTTAGGAGGAAAAGGAGGGGGGTTCCTAGCACAGGCAAAGTGAGAGGATAAAAGTGAATGAGCTTCAGAGATATATACCAAGGGTTCTCTCCTCCACGTTTTCTGGTGAATGCTGATCAGTGCATGCATGTAAGCAAACTACCAGTCCAGGAAGAGAACAGAAGACACAAAAATCCTGGAGGTACACTGAGGCTTAAGAGTTGATGTTCTCAGCAGTAAAACCTTCATAAACCATGGCTTATTGAGTACAGTGTTGTAAAGTATAGCCTTGGTAGTGGAGAAAAATCAGCCTTGGACTAAAAAGGTTTTCTGGTTCTATGTAGCAAAGCTCACAATTAAGTTTTGAAAAAGATCAAATGATTTCCACATGACCCAAGAGTACCATGAAAAAAAAAAAAAGAAAAGAGAAAAAAAAATCTTCAGTACTTTCTATTTTTAAAAATTTTTGAGTATTTTTATTATTATTTTATTTATTATTTATTTTTTACTGTTTATTTATTTTGAAAATGAGAGCCTGTGGGGGAGGGACAGAGAGAGAATCCCAAGCAGGTTCGATGTGGTCAGCACAGAACCTGGTACAGGGCTCCATCTCATAAACCATGAGATTATGACCTGAGTTGAAAACAAGAGCTGGATGCTTAACCAACTGAGTCACCAGGGAGTCCCTTTCGAGTTGTTCTAAAACACATAATATTTGAAGAAATAATCAGAAAAATTTCGAGAAATGAAAAAAGAAGCTCAGAAAAAATAAAGCACAGAAATATTACTCCAAGAAGGCACATCTTAATTAAATTGGTATCATTAATACCAATGATAGAGAAGAAAATCTTCAAAGCAACTAGAGAAAAAACACAGTGCATATAGATAATAAGAATTAAGATGACAAATGATTCCTTGTAGGAAACAATGCAAACCAGAAGACTAGCAATATTTTTCAACTACTCAAAAAAAAAAATCAAACTGTCAGTCTGGAAGTTTAAATCTAGTATAAAATGTTTCTAAAAAGGCAAAATAAAATATTTTTTCTAGAATACAAAAGATGAATAATTAATTACTATTAGACTTTGAATATGAGAATGTCAAAAGAAGTTCTTCAAACGGAAGGAAAATTACACCAAATAGATATTGGGATCTACACAAAAGAATGAAGAACACCAGAATTAGTAGCATGTAGATACATACAAACTAATTTTTTATTTAAATAATCAATTTAAAAGATAATTACTTAACCATAAAGTAGTGTAATACCATTTGAGGGTAGACCATAGTAAAGATAAATGCCAGGAAACCTGAAAGCAAGGGCCAAACCAATACACACAGGAAATTAAAATGAATAAACTAACATGGAGATAAAATGAAATCATGTAAAATAATCAATTCAAATAAGCCAGAATAAGAAGGAAAAAAAGGATCAAAAAACAAGACTGAAAAAAGAAAAAAATCCCACAAGTAATAGAGTGGTAGATGTAAACCCAACTGTATCAGTAATCACATTATATATAAACAGTCTAAACACCTCAATTAAAAGGCAGAGATTGTTAATTTCTTAGGCTATATAAAAAAGCAAGGCTCCACTATTTGCTGCCTATAAGAAACTGACTTTAATGCTACAAAGAAGTTGAAAATAAAAGGATAAAAAATGATATATCATTCTAACACTAATGAAAGGAAAGATGGAATGTCTATATAATATTAGAAAATGTTGGGAAACTTGGGTGGCTCAGTCAGCTGGGTGTCTGACTTCGGCTCAAGTCATGATCTCATAGTTTGTGGGTTCAAGCCCTTCATTGAATCTATGCTGACAGCTCAGAGTATGGAACCCGCTTCAGATTCTGTGTCTCCCTCTCTCTCTGCCCCACTCCTGTTAGTACTGTTTTTTCCTCTCTCTCTCAAAAATAAATAAACATTTTAAAAAAAGAAAGAAAGAATGTGATTACAGAGAAAAGAATTTAATGAGTGATAAAGGTCATTTCATAAAGGTGTCAATTAATCATGAGGACATTAACAATAATAAATTTTTTATCTAATAAACTTCCAAATGCATGAATCAAAAGCTGTCATAACTCAAAGGATAAATAAACCAATTCACAGTTATAGCCAAATATATCAACACCACTCTCTGCAATTGATAGAAAACGTACGATGAAATTTGGGTCCATAAGGATTGGACACAAAACACTTTAACAGTACAATCACCTACTTCACCTTGTTGATTATCATTTCACCCAGCAACAATAGGATATGCATTTTTTCATGCACATACAGAAATTTTCAGAGCTGACCATATTCGAAGCCATAAAACAAGTCTCAATAAATTTAAAAGTATTTATGACCATAATGGAATTGAATTAACAAAGAAATAATAGATATCTTCAAAAGTTCTCCAATGGCTGGGAACTGAAGAATCTACAACAAAAGTGAATAGTAAATAAAAAAGAAAATTAGAAAGCACAGTAAAACCTTGTTTTGCAAGCATAAATCTTTCCAGAAACATGCTTGTATCGAAAGCCCTGATATTAAAGCAAATTTCAAGAACCGTTGGCTCACCTGTTACCATGTGACATTCGACATCACATACTACTCGTATTGCAAGACATCACTCATTTAAGCATTTAAAATTTATTAGAAATGTTTGCTTGCTTTGTGAAACACTCACAAAACAAGTTACTTGCAGTCCAAGGTTTTACTGTATTTTGAGCAGAACAAAAATGACAATAACATATCAAAAATTGTGTTGTGCAGTCATAGCATTTCTTAGAAGAATTTATACCATTGAAAAAGACCAGAAAATTTATAACATCATTAAAAGCTGAAGAATTAGGAGTAAATTAAACCCAAAGTAAGCAGAACAAAAGAAAGAATAAATATAACAATAGAAACCAAGGAAATATAAAACAATAGTAACAAATGAAAAAAAATGACATAAGCTGGTTTTCTGAGAGAATCAATAAAACTTATAAATTGCTAGTCAGACTGATTGGGAAAAAAAAGATTAGACGCAAATTCCCACTATCAGAGATGACAGAGGGAAAGGTCACTGCAGAAATGGGAAAGGATGATCAGGAAAAATTATAAATACATTGATGTCAATTTATTTTATAATTTAGTTGAAATGAAAAATTTTTCACAAGACAGAAACTGCTAGAGCTCCTCAATAAGAAAGTAATAGAGATAGAAACAATAGAGAAACAGAGATACATGAATAGCCTATATCCATTAAAGAAACGGAATTAGTAGTTACAAATTCTCCACCAGAGGAAACACCAGATCAGGATCAAGTTACTGTGACATTACCAGTGAATTCTTCTTAACGTTTAAATATAAACAATGCCAATTCTACACAAATGTTTCCAAAAAGTTAAAAAGGAGGAGATACCTCTCACTTTTTTAAATGAGACAAGCATTGACCTGAATTTGCAACTAAATAAAGACATTAGAGGGAAACTACAGAGCAATCTTCACATAGATGTCAACATATTTAAAATTTAACACATCAGGAAATGTGCTAAAACTGTGGGATACTTAAGGTAAGACAAATAAAACTCTAAAACAAAGAACATAAAAGGAGTTTGATCTATACCTTGTACCGTATATTAAAAAAAACTTCCAAGTAGATAATAAATGTAAATACAGAGCTAAAAATTATAAAATTTTGCAAGAAAATATATGAGAAAATATTTGTGATCTTAAATTAGCCAAAGATTTCTTTAAAAAGCACACAAACATAAACCCACAAAAGAAAAGTTGATAAGCTGAACTTTATTCAATTAATAACTTCTGTTACTTGGAAGATATTGTTAAGAACATTAAAGCATGGGGTGCTTGGGTGGCTTAAGTATCTGACTCTTGATATTGGCTCTGGTCATGTACCCCACAGTCACGTGGGGATAGATCCCCACATCAAGTTCTGTGCTGAGTGTGGAGTCTGCGTGGGATTCTCTCTTTCCCTCTCTCTGCCCCTCCACTGTTCAGTCTCTCTCTCAAAATAAATAAGTAAACATGTTTTTAAAAATGAAAATGTGCTGAGATGGGGAGAAAGTATTTGCATGTCAAATATCTTAAAAAGAACTTTGAGAATACATAAAGAAATTTCAAATATCGGGGCACCTGATGGCTCAGCCAATTGAGCATTTGTCTTTGGCTCAGGTAATGATCTCAAAGTTCGTGAGTTCAAGCCATGTGTCATGCTCTGTGTTGATAGCTTGGAGCCTGGTACCTGCTTCTAATTCGGTATCTCCCTCTCTCTCTGCCCTCCCACACTCATGCTTTGTCTGTCTCTCTCATAAATAAATTAAACATTAAAAATAAAAAATAAAGAAATTTCAAATATCAACAAGAAACCAATCAGTCAAAAAATGAGCATAAGATTTAAACAAATTATTCACCGAATGAAATACAGGGATGGCATATAAGCTCATGAGACATGTGCAACATTGTTAATATTTACAGTAAAAGAAATTAAAACCACATTGGGATGCCTTTCAATACCTATGAGGATAATAATAATTAAAAATAGAACAATAAATCCAAATCCTGGTGCAGATGCAGAGAGCAAGTAAAATGCCCCTATCCTGCTGGTAGGAATGTAAAATGAGGAAGCCTCTTCAGTCAACAGTTGGGCAATTTCTTATATTCCTAAACATACACTTACGATGTGGTTCAATGACCCTGCTCTTCGTTGTTTAAATGAAACAAAAAATTATGTTCACATACCAGTCTGTACTCAAATACTTATAGCAGCTCCATTTGTAATCATTGGAAATAGGAAGCAATCCAAATATTCTTCAACTGGTCAATGGATGAACAGTATACCATGGAATAAAACTCAGTAGTAAAAACAAACAAACTATTGACACATGCAATAACTTGGAAGAAGCTTATATCTGTTTGCTAGGGCTTTTGTAACAAAGTGCCACAAACTGGATGGCTGTAGCAATAAAAATGCCTTTTCTCCTAGTTCTGGGGGCTAGAAGTCCTAAAATCAAGAGGTCAGCTGTGTTGATTCCTTGTGAGGGCACATCTGTTTCATGCTTTTCTCCTAGCTTCTGCTGGTTCACTGGCAATCTTTGGTGCTCCTTGGCTCATACAAGCATCACCCTGATCTGTCTTCATCTTCACATGGCATTCTCCATATAAGCCTCTCTGTGCCCAAATTTCCTCTATGACACCAGTCATATTGGACTAGGAGCCCATTCTAGGCTATTATGAACTCATCTTGACTTAACTAATTATATCCGCAGAGACCCAATTTTCCAAGTCACACCCTGGGGCACTGGGGATTAGGAATTCAACATATGAGTTTGTAGGGGTACACTTAGACTCATAATAAACATCACGTATATTATGCTAAGAGAAAGAACCCATGCTCCAAAACTACATACTTTGTTTTAACATTTATATGCCTTTCTGGAAAAAAAAAACTATAGGGACAGAAAACAGAGCAGTGGTTGACAGGTTCCCAGAGAAGGGAAGGGACTGACTGCAAGGTTGTTGGGACAAATTTTTCAGAGTGACAAAACCGTCGTGTATTTCGATTGTGGTGGTGGTTACATGCCCTCATTTGCTTGTTAAAACTTATCTAACTTTGCCCAAAGAGGGTGAATTTTAATCTATGCTAATTGTACTTTTTTTTTTAAAATATTTTTATTTATTTCTAGGAGAGAGAGAGAGAGAGAGACAGCTTGAGTGGGGAGGGTCAGAGAGAGAGGGACTCACAGACTGAAACAGGCTCCAGGCTCTGAGCTGGCAGTCAGCACAGAGCCCGACGCGGGGCTCGAACCCACTAACCGCGAGATCATGACCTGAGCGAAAGTCGGACGCTTAACCGACTAAGCCACCCAGGCGCCCCTAATCTATGCTAATTGTACTTTAACAAGAGTGTGGGGGAAACAAAGAAATGGTTACCAGTTACAGATATTTTTCATGTAAAACCTTCCATTTCCATGAGCGGGAATTACCTTGACTGTTGGGTGAGACTGGAAAAATAAGGACTTCCATTCATCACCGGCCATCAACTAAGTACAAAATTGATGCAAAGAAAAGTATTTGGACAAACTAAAAATCTCTATATATGCACAGCCATTGAACCATTTATGGAAATTTTTCCTGACAAAATAATGTTGTGTGTTACGAAAGAAATACAATTTAGGAATCATGGATGAAAGACAAATATAGGGGCGCCTGGGTGGCTTAGTCGGTTAAGCGTCCGACTTTCGCTTGGGTCATGATCTCGCGTTTGTGGTTCGAGCCCTGCATCGGGCTCTGTGCTGACTGCCAGCTCATGAGCCTAGAGCCTGTTTCAGAGTCTGTGATTCCTTCTCTCTCTGACCCTCCCCTGCTCACGCTGTCTCTCTCTCTCTCCTAGAAATAAAACATTAAAAAAAAAAGACAAATATAAAAGACCCCTCACTGAAAATGGTTTCTAAAGATTTTATTTATGCAAATGTTAGGGGCCAGAGTTACAAAATTATTTAAAGTTATTTCACATAACCAAATCAATCTAGTCTATAGAACCAGGTAAAGTATTAAAAAACACTATCCTCAGTAGGAATAGGTTAGCTGTATTATTAAACAAACAAAATAAATCCTGTGTTTGTTATATTTTTAATCCTCCTTTGGGTCAATTATGTCTGTCTGCATTTGTGTTACCCCAAGAATGAAATTTATATTGGCCTGGAGCAGAATTATTATTCCTTCTAAGGTTCATCTGGCCATTTGCAGTTTTACCTGTCGGCAGATTTCCAAAGAAGATACAATATGCTCCAAAATCGATCCTCTCTTGTATTTAGGATTGCATATAGACTTTCAAATGTGCTGTCCATGCACTTGAAAAGTTTCAACGTCTCAGGCTCTCCATTATTCTTCAAGCATAAGCTTAACTGTATTTATTTATTTTTAATATCTTTCTTTTAAAAATATTTAAGTAATCGTTACACCCAATATGGGGCTTGAGCTCATGACCCCCCAAATCAAGAATTGCATGCTCTTTTAACCGAGCAAGCCAGGCACCTCAACAAAAGTTTTACTTTAAAAAATGATTTATAAGTGGGTGTCTGGCTGGTTCAGTCAGCTGAGCATCTGACTCTTGATTTCAGCTGAGGTCATGATCCCAACGTCTGTGTGTTTGAGTCCCATATCGGGCTCTGCACTGACAGCGTGGAGCTTGCTTGGGATTCCCTCTCCCTTTCTCAATGAATAAATAAACATATTAAAAATGTTTTAAATAAAAAAGAGATTTATAAAGTCCTCCATGATCTGGCCTTTGCATGTCCCACTTGTTCTGTCTGTCATGATTCTCCTGTCCCTCAGTATGCTCGGATTCAACTGGATTTATTTCAGTTTCTAGATTTTTCCACACTCGTTTCTTGTGCCTTTGTACATGCTGTTCCTTATTCCTAGAACATACTGTCCTTTCTTCTAACCAACTTCTACTCAGATTTGAAGCCTTGGCTGAGATATCCCATTTCCTCTGGGAACAAACAACATTATAACTGTTTTTACAGTGACAACACAGTACAATCACCTGTCCACCTTGATAGGAGATAGGGGTGGAGTCTCTCATTTCTCATTGCATCACCAGGTTCTAACATACAAAGGATATACACTGAAAATGTAACAATAGATATCACACAGTTTCTTTTTGAATTTTATAATATTTTCACAGGATGAATTTGATTCTGTTCTTAAAATGATTTGTAGAAGAGGCCCAGAGACGTGGAGCCCAAAGGTCCTGGTTCTTGGGTCCTGAGTTTGCTGTGAATGTGATCTCTATCGAGTAACCCAATCTCCCTGATCCTTAGTTTCTTCACCTGTAAATGGGGCCAATACAGTTACTCTTGTTACTAGTTTGACTCCAGGAACAAATCAGGTCATGTGCATGAAAGCATTTCTTTTGAAATGATGAAGCACTATACATGTGTCAGTTATTTTATTGTCCACATTTCAGCAGAAGTTTCACGAGTAACATTTGGTGGTGGCTGAGTTGTCACTTCTCGTAAATTTCTATCAGCATCGATCAACAGTAACAACAAATGGACTTACAAACTAAGTAAAAGTAGTATGTTTGTTATGCAAATGCCTCGTCATTTGCCCTGAGAAACTAATTCCAAATGTGTTTTTGCTGCTCCTGTAAAACAATTTCAGACGTATCACCGCTCTAACCTGCAAGCCTCTTATAGCTACACACATGTATAAATCAAAACCCATCCCACATGAATTTGCTTAAAATTAAATTGGCCAGATCTATTACGGAGACTCTTTCAGTCTCCTTATTCTTTCAGTGAATACCATTGAAGTGAAGTTTTGAATAATGAAAAAAGCATAATTGGGCATAGACTTAGCACCAAGATCAATAGAGGAAAAGGTGTTTTTTTAAAATGGATTTTCAAAGGTGTTATCTATAGAATAGCCTCCATTTAGGCAATGGTGACATTTGACTAATTAAAACCTGAGATCTCTCCAATGGCTCGGCTTCAACACTGTCTCCTCTTTTGACTGTCAAGGACTGTCTTTAAATAAGGTGTGTTGGGCTCATTGATTTGCATGAGTTCTTCTGGTTTCTGTCATCTAAAAGTCTAAAAGTCATGTCTTACAATTTTGAATGTTTATGGGCTTTGACAGTTCCCATCTGCTGCAGGGATGCCTAAGTGCCCCAAGCCTAGTTGGCAAAACTCAGTGAAATCTTTGTTTTTACTTGATATAATTTAAATTATTTATAGTGGTTATGTCTCACTGATTATTAGAGAGATTTTTTTTGATGACACAAGGATTTCCTGTCACCATTTTCCAGATTATGAATAAATGCAAGGTAAAATGACACACACTTCTTATTAACATGAACTTTCTGATATTGTGATTATAATTAGTTGGACTGTAGTCCCTTCATTAGTTATTTATTTATTCACCTTCATTTTCCACTTCATTTTGGAAAGGATTTGTGGTGTTGTCATTTCATTAAGAAAAGTGCAAGGGCAATTGGATCAGAAATGTCAAGTATTCAGAAATTGACGACCTTGAAACAATCACCCTTACAACGCCACAGAGAAAAAATTTAACTGTGGCAGAATGGCTTTCCACAAGAAAGGAACTAGGGTAGAGGTCAGCCATGAATGTCACATGTGTCAAGATGGCTGACTCACATGACATGGTTGCCAACTCTTAATGCCCAGTTCATGGACATTCATGCTCTTTGTACTGCTTTAGTTAATAAATATTTATTAAGAACCTACAATGTGCCATTGGCCTTACTACTGAAGAAAGATAAAGAAAACAGAGAAGATAACTGTCCTCATGGAGCATACATACTGATAAAACAAGTCACACAATAAATAATAGGCAAAAAAATTTTTTGAGGAGTTCTGTGAAGGAAATACAGAGAATTATGGCTGATAACAATGGAGATGGGGGGGTCAGACAGAGACAGTCTCCTGAATGAATCTCTAGTTGCTCTGTCTCTGTGTGTTGTAAAACACCCATCAAATTAAAATGTGAGGTTGTTATATTATATAAATAATGGACCTTGTGCTCTAATGTTATGGATTTAGGTACAACTTTTCACCTACTGTAAAATGATCATTCTTTCCAAAGATAATATTGGCCACCTGGATTTAGGCAATGTTTCTACTTCAGTTACTGACTCTGTAATAACAAAATTATGCTACATAATATTTATTAAGTTCTTATACTAAGCATGAGTTATGTATCTCTTTACAATGAGATAGGTATTTATTTTAATATCTAAATTATCCTTTTTAGCAAACTTCAATTATATAGTAGTGTTACCAACCATAGTCACCATATTATATGTTGGATTCTCAAGCCTTAGTCTTCTTACACTTGGAAATTTACATCTTTTTATCAATTTCTCCTTATTTTCCTTACCTCACTCCTCCCCTCATCCCAGGTGCCCAGAACCACTTTTCTATGCTCTGTTTCTGTGAATTTACTCTTATTTTTTTAAGATGCCACATATAAGTTATACCATGTAGTACTTTGTGTTTTTCTGTCTGGCTTATTTCACTTAGTGTAATGCCCTCAGTATCCATCCATGTTTTCACAAATGGCAAGATTTCTTTTCCTCTCATGGGTGAATAATTATTTGTGTGTGTATGTATGTATGTACATGTGTATATACCTATAACTATCTATCTATCAATCATCTATCTTGATATAAAATGGTGTGTAGAAATACATATAGATAGGTACATATATTATATATACATATATGTGTATGTATATATAAACTAGTTATTTATCTATAGATATATACATAATACATACATGCATATCTTCTTTATCCATTCATCCATTGATTGGGCACTTAAATTGCTCCCATGCATTGGTGAGAGCAAATAATGCTACAATGAACATGGGAATGTGGTCATCCCCTCAATATCTTCTTTTCTTTTCCTTTGGATATATACCCAGAAATGGGATTGTATGGTCATATGATAGTTATATTTTAAACGTTTGCCAGAGCGGCTGCAACAATTTACATTCCTACCAACTGGGCACAAAGGTTTCCTTTTATCTACATTCTTACTAATACTTGCAATCTCTTGTCTTTTTGAGAATAGCCATTCCAACAGGCATGAGGTGCTATCTCACTGTGGATTTGATTTGCATGCCCCTGATGATTACTGATGTTGAACAACTTTTCACATACCTGCTGAGCATTTCTATGTTTTTGGGAAAATGTCTATTCAGTTCCTCTGCCCATATTTTAATGGGATCATTTGTTTTTATTGTTGCTGTTAGAGTTGTGTGAATTCTTTACATTTTTTATAGTAACCCTTTATCACATATATGATTTAAACATATTTTCTCCAATCTCAGAGGATGCCTTTTCATTTTATTGATGGTTTCCTTTGTTGTGAAGAAGCTTTGTAAATTGACATAGTCCCAGTTGTTGATTTTAACTTGTGTTGGCTTTGATTGTGATGTCAAATCCAAAACATCATTGCAAAGATTGATTTCAAGGAGGGTATACTTTATCTCTTCTCTTAGGACATATGGTTTCAGTCTTTTAATTTAAGTCTAATACATTTTGAGTTGATATTTTTTTTCATGGTATAAGATAAGGGTCCTGTTTAATTTTTTTTGCATGTGTTATCCAGGTTTCCCAACACCATTTATTGAAGTGATTATCCTTCCCCCATTGTATATTCTTGGGTCCTTTGTCATAAATTAATAGGGCATATATGTCTGTGTTTATTTGTGGACTCCATATTCTGTTCTATTGATCTGTATGTCTGTTTTAATGCCAATACCACAGTGCTTTGATTACTACAGCTTTGTAATATAGTTTGAGATCAAGAAGTGTGATACCTCCAGCTTTTTGTTTCTCAATATTGCTTTAGCTATTTGACGTCTTTATGCATGGATCTCAAGATTTTGAGTTGTGGTAGTATTGCTATATATATATATATATATAATTACTATTATTATTATTATTATTATTATTAGAGAGTAGGGGAGAGGGGGAGAGGAAGAGAGAGAGAGAATCTTAGCAGGCTCCGCATGGAGCCCAACATGGTGCTCAATCCCACAACTGTGAGATCATGACCTGAGCCAAATTAAGAGTCAAATATTCAAATGACTGAGCTACCCAGGCACCCCTCGTTAAATTACTTTTAAATCATTTTGTGCAAACATAACATGGAAGTAATAGAGTGCACAAATATTAAGTGTAATATTTAATAAAACTTTATGAGGTGAATATACCAGATATGACATTACTAGTGACCAGAAAATGTCTTTCTACCAACTCTAGTTATTATCTCTTTCCAACAGCAGCCACTTTCCTGAGTTCTATCACATTTGATTACAGAATTTCTTGTGAACACATATTCTTTTACATTGGGCTTATTCTTTTCTCCATGACATATCTTGAGATTCATCCATGTTGTTGCTTGAAGCAGAAGTTTGTTCCTTTTCATTGATGTATGTTATTCTAATGTGTGACCATACCAGGATGGGCTTATCCTCGCTACTGTTGATAGACATTGGATTATTTCCAGCTTTGGGCTCTGATGAGTAAGACCAATGGGCATTCTTGTTCATGTATATTTGTGTACATTGGTACTTGTTTTTGTGGGTGGACATTTAGGACTTGGCTTGTTGACTCACAAGGCATGTTCAGCTTTTGTAGATATTGACAAGTAATTTTCTATCAGTTGATACTGTGTAATATCTAAGAAATCACACCATTATGAATGATATAGAATAAGAGATTTATTATAGTAGTTAGACTTTACTCATTGGTTGCAGCTGGATGAGAAGTCTATTGAAGATACTCTCGTTATGTCTATTGTTGAGTTCCAAATCACTCCAAGTCAGCCAGACCAGCAGCTGGAAAGAAAAGTTGAAATCAGAAGAGTACAACAACAAACTGGAGCTCATAAGGAAAACTAGAGCCCTTGAGGAAAGGTTAGAACACTCGAGAAGACCTCAATCGTGTTAGGAAAAAGCAAAACCCACTTATCACTTGATGGTTCCATTAAATTGAAAGTTAAATTGATAGATGGACACTTTCATTTGCAATCTTGATGACATGGTTCATCTGCTGGCATTGTATGCCATAGAGCTGCACACATATTTGGCTCAGGTCTCGGAGAGGCTGAAGGAAGAGATTATCCAGAGCTGAAAAGCTGTGAGTGAACTGGGGATCAATGACAAGATGTAATAACTGCCACCATGAAAGACTTCCTGCAATGACCCTAGGAGCAGAAGAAATATGGTTCCCGACCTACTCCTGTCTTCTGGATATCACTTATAATGTCTTTTCTGGCCAATGTTAGCAAAGAATCCTGTGAGAAAATAACTTATGTAAAATATAGTTACAGCTTAGTTGAGTAAACAAAAGATGAAGCCATCCTTTTCCAATGCTTTTCACCTTGACATTCATACATATCTTTACTAACTATCCTTAACTTCTTAAAAAAATCATCTTTCTACCTAACATGATACAATTATATTTATACAACTTAAAATATGCTATCTCTCTCTTCAAAACAGATAAAATTCTTTAATCAATTTTTAAGCTATGTTATTACTCTTCTAGCTGAATTAAATTTCTATTTTGAAATTCTGAGTTTAAATACTGAGATGTAAGTTCAATATCTATGAATATATCTTATGTGAGGTGGTTGAGAAATAGGAGAGGGAAAAGCAGTTAATATTTATACAAATAGTCATGTCAAAATAAAGAAGAAATGTTCATAACTATCATACATTTTATTTCCATAATTAGCCACATTATGGCAGCTCATATCTTTCAGCTCCATACTTATTCTTTCCCTTAGCAAGCACTTAGCTTGTCACAGTCCCCTGCCTGGTGCAGAGACTCAAACTTTTACTCCTAAAGGATTTGGGGGGATGCCTGGGTGATTCAGTCAGTTAAGCATCCGACTTGGGCTCAGATCATGAACTTGCAGTTGTGGGTTCAAGTCCCACGTAGGGCTCTGTGCTGACAGCTAGCTCAGAGCCTGGAGCTTGTTTCGGATTCTGTGTCTCCTTCTCTCTGACCATCCCCTGCTCACGCTGTCTCTCTGTCTCTCTAAAAATAAATGAAACATTAAAAAAAAAAGGATTTGGGTTATTTATAGTCATGCCTATATTGGGTTCTAGTTTTCCACTGATTTTTTTTCTTTCTAAGTTTTTATTTAATTCCAGTTAACATTCAGTGTAAATTTAGTTTCAGATGTATAATTTAGTGATTTATCACTTATATACATGATCTGGTGCTTACCACAAGTGCCCTTGTCAATCCCCTTCACCTATTTAACCCATCTCCTGCCTACTTCCCCTCTGGTAACATTCAGTTTGTTCTCTATAGTTAAGAGTCTGTTTCTTGGTTTTCCTCTCCCCCCTTCCCACCATGTTTATTTGTTTTGTTTCTTAAATTTCACATATGAATGAAATCATCTTGTATTTGTCTTTCCCTGACTGAGTTATTTCACTTAGCGTATAATACTCTCTATTTCCACCCTTGCCATTGTAAATGGCAAGATATCATTCCTTTTTATGGTTGGGTAATACTATACTGTGTGCGTGTGTGTGTGTGTGTGTGTGTGTGTGTGTGTCACATCTTGTCTATACATTCCTCAGTTGCTGGGCACTTGCGTTGTTTTCAAAATTTGGCTATTGTTGATAATGTCGCTATAAATTGCAGGGTGCATGTGTCCCTTCAAATTAGTATTTTTGTATCTTTTGGATAAATACCTACTAGTGAAATTGCTGGATCATAAGGTAACTCTATTTTTAACTTTTTGAGGAACCTCCATACTGCTTTCCAGAGTGACCTTACCAGTCTTCATTTCCTCCAACAGTGTAAGAGGGTTCTCCTTTCTCTGCATCCTTGCAAATACCTGTTGTTAATTTTAGCCATTCTGACTGGTGTGAAGCAATATCTCATTGTACTTTTGATTTATATTTCCCTGATGATGAGTGATGTTGAGCATATGAAAATGTGTTGGCCACCTATATATATTTTTTGGAAAAATGTCTATTCATAACTTCTGCCCATTTTTTAAACTGGATCATTTGTTTTTTGGGTGTTGAATTTTATAAATTCTTTATATATTTTGTATACTAACCCTTTATCATATATTTCATTTGCAAATATCTTCTCCAATTCTATAGGTTGCCTTTTAGTTTTGTTGATTGTTTCCTTTGATGTGCAGAAGCTAATATCCTCAATGGAGCGAGACTAAGAGTTTTTCATCTATGGTCAGGAACAAGATAGGGATATTCACTCTCAACATTGTTGTTTAACATAGTAATGGAAGTTCTAGATGTAGCAATAAGAAATAAAGAGCATCTAAATTGACGAGGAAGAAATCAAACTTTCCCTATTTGCAGTGGCAGTAGCCATTGTCGAGATTTCAATAACCTCATGTGACTAGTGTATACTATAGAGGAGTACACAGATATGAAATTTCACTAGATAGTCTAGAGATCATCAGAATCCACAATTTTGTTGACAGAAATGAAAATTTTGCTAGAGGAATACAAGAACTGATAATGAGAAGAATTCCCATTTCTACCCACTGATTCTTGGACCAATGAATTTTAGCTAGAAAAAGCAGTACTATACAGGGGCTGCTGATTCACAACATACACAGCATCTTGAAAGCCAACATTGGTTATTCCAAAAGCCATTCCACTATGTTATCAGGAAAGCTGCTTCAGGATGATGGGTGAGATGGTAGAGACTGTGTCCCTGATCAGAAGAAACCTGTGTGGGATATCATGATATTGAATGAGGTTTTCTATAAAACCTTATTGTCATTTGGCAGAAGACTTAAGGGGAAAAAAGCCAATTCGTACTCTCTTCTAGTGGTAACAAAATTCTACTCCTTCCATTGTACAATGGTCCAATGTAGTCAATCTGTACCAGTTTGCTTCATGAGCTCCTTGGGGGAAATAATGCAATACTGAGGATTCAGCATTGGCTTTCCTGGTGGCACTTTGGGCATTCAGCAGTGACTTTAGTTACAATCTCCTTGGTGGGTGGTAGTTTATTTCTTTGAGTTCATGTGTAAACTTTATGCCTAAAATCATAGCCATTTTGTTCATGGACCTATCAGGCAAGGACAGCAGTGTTTGGGGACAATATGATTGACTCATCTCCATAGAATAGATCACCTTATCTAGATAATCATTAAAATCCTCTTGTTTGAGGTTCCTCTTTGTTAAGTGTTCACATGAAGAACAACTATCTTCATAATCTGTTGTTTGCCAGAAGAAGTATTCCAATCATAATACTTTCAAATCCTCAGCCATTCATCTACTCATTAGCTACTGTTCATTAAGTAGTATAGATACATACTTTTGGTCATTTCTCCTTCCATACAAAGCAAACAACTAGGTGCATAGCTCAAAGCTTTGTCTACTGGAGGATTTTCCCTTGTTACTTCTCCAGGGCCACTCCGGTGTAGGCCTGTATAAACGTCCCCATCTCTAAAAGAAGCCGTTGTTTCTTAGTCCACTGGTTTAGGGAAGTCTCCATATTGTTATGAGGGAAGCTTAAGAGAGGGGAGTCAATGTGGTATGAATATGGCCTGTGGGCATATGGGCCAATTGCTCAGTTGAGCTCAATCTTGTACATACCACTTCTATTTGACAATGAAGTATTGTTGTCCTGTCCAACTTTATGGTTTGAGGGTCAGATGACACCTACTTCATAATGGGCAGCTAAGGTCTTATGATAATCTTGTGGTCTATGATCAAGCATTCATTTGTTGTTTGGTCCTAGTAGTAAGCCTGAAGCTGTTTCTCAAAAATGATAATAGTAGCATACAGAGGATGGTAGTTTTGATACAAAATTTTAAATGTTTACTATGTGATCTAATTATAGGGTCTTTCCAAAGTCTCTGTAAAGTGTTCCAATCTGTCACAGATGTGTCAAGCATCATGAGACCATGCAAGGTCATATCCAAGTGATAGGGAAGCTGAAGAACTTTTTTTTTTCTTGGCCCTACTCAGATCTAGCAGATTATCAAGCTACTCAGTAAATTGGTGAGCGTAGCATGCCCAAAGGAGGTTTATTGTTTGGCAAAGCCAAACAATAAACAAATAAATGAAGGTGGCACACTAAGCACTTTTGGTTCTTTGTTAAAATTTTTTTAACATTTTTTAACAAAAAGTCATCAGTCTTTCACTTTAAAAAATATTTCAATATGCCTTAGACTGCTCTGTCCTGAAAAATTCCATTCAGATGATAGGTTTCCAAATTTTTATGGGATTTATTGCCCTTTCCTCTCTCACGCATGTATTCTACCAAAAAGTCTAGAGTAGTTGCTGCTTTCTATTCATCTGTCCCAATCAGCACAATATCATTAATGTAATAGATTATCAATATAATGATGTCTTGTGGAATGAAAATGCCATATAAGGAACTGTAGGCAATATTATGGTGTAGAACTGGATATTTAACATGGTTTTATATTACTGTCCCTTCCAGAGGAAAGTAAATTCCAGAATAAAGGAAATTTCTGATAGTTTTTACTGATAGGTGGGGGGTAGAGGGGGCCGGGAGGAAGGAGAGCAAAGAGAGAGAGAAGGAGGGAGAGAGAGGCATTTGTCAGATGCTGGGACTGTGTTGATTTGTTTCAGTAATGATGGTACATCTGGACCAGCAGCTGCAATTGGATTTCACCACCTGATTAAGTTTACAATGACGCACTACCATCTGCTAAGTTCGATCTGTCTTCTGCTCAGGCCAAATAGAGAAGTAGAAGGACAATGTGGTAGAAACCTCAAAACCTTTCAAAACCTTGTTGATAAAAACTAGCTCTGAAATACCTCCAGGAATATGTTACTTGTTATTTTGGTAGGTAGAGACAGCTCTTCTACAAGTTTTCATCTGAACTTTTCTACCATATTTCTATCATAGCTTCTACCATGGAGCTACTCATGTACTTGGTCTGAGTACATGAGTACTTTAAAAAGCTAATGGAGAAGATCTGGTGGGGCAGAAGGAGATGAACATCTCACTGCTGCCCCATGCTAACTAGGGGAGATGGAAGATAGTTGACAATAGACATAAACTGCCCTGGTGCCCATGTCTTGTGCTGGTGTCAGAGTATAAGAAATAAGACTATTGTTTTACTTCGCCTTCTAAGTATCATTTCAAAAACATGAAGATCTTTTTTCTGTTTTATTTTACAAAAGATTTATAGTTCTTTATTCAAGTTTAGATCTACAATCTATCTGGAATGGTTTTTATATGTGGTTTAAGACAAACACCGAAACACACACTTTTCTCATATTGGCACCCATTTGATTCTGTATCATGTATTGAAAAGAATATTCTTTCTGGAAAAATAAGATAAAAACAGAGAGGAAGGTGAACCATAAAAGAATCTTAAATACAGAGACAAACTGAGGGTATCTGGAAGGGTCTTGTGTGGGGGGAATGGGTAAAAAGGGGGATGAGCAGTAAAGAGGGCACTTGTTGGGATGAGCACAGGATGTCGCATGTAAGTGATGAATCACTGGGTTCTTCTCCTGAAACCAATGATACTACGCTGTTTGCTAAGTATCTTGAATTTAAAGAAATGAATTTTAAAAATCCAAAGAATATTCTTTTTTCCATTGTATTGCTCTATTACCTTGGTAATAAAACAGGTAGAATGGAATACAGTTTTTGTACTTTAATAGGAAGCCATGATACTGGTAGTGTAAATCCTTCAAAATTTGTGTCTTCATTATTTTTCCCTTTTGTCTTTTCATATATATTTTAGAATTCATTTGCCTATAACCACAAAAATCCTTGTCAAAGTTTTGGCTGGGGTGCATGGAATGTATACAACGATCTGTTGAGAATCAACATCTTGACAGTATTGAGACTTCCAGTCTATGAACATAGTGTATTCCTCTATTTTTAAAGTCTTTTAATACAGTTTTTTTGGTTTTCTGTCCAGAGGTCATATGCATGTTGGATTTATTCTTAGATATTTGATGCCTTTGATGCTATAAGAAATGGTATCTCTTTAATCTCTTTATCTCTTTAATGTTTAATAGTTTTGTTACTATGTCGTACACAATCACCTTGTAACTTTCTCCATTTAATTATTAATTAAATTTACTGAAGATTCTTCTTCTCAATTATGCCAAATGAAAATAATGATCCTTAAATTTCTTCCTTTCTGATTCTTATAATTTCGATTTTTTAAAAAAATTTCCATTTTGAGGGGCACCTGGGTGGCTCATTCGGTTGAGCGTCCAACTTTGACTCAGGTCAGATCTCACAGTTTGTGGGTTCGAGCCCTGCATCAGGCTCTGTGCTGACAGCTCAGAGCCGGAGCCTGTTTCAGATTCTGTGTCTCCCTTTCTCTCTGCCCCCACTCATTCTCTGTCTCTCTCTGTCTCAAAAATAAATAAACTATAAAAAAATTTAAATTTCCATTTTGAACTGTCTAGGACCCCCAGTACACATTTGTCTAAAGGTAATGATAATGGAGAGTCTTTCCCCTTCCATAAAGTTAGCTGTACATTGTCATTTTTGTTGTTTATAGTTTCTCTTGATCAGACTGAGAAAATTTCCATCTGTTCCTTGTTTTATACTATTTTTTAAATTAACAAGCATTGATTGTTTTTTCTGCAAATTGCAGATGACTATATGGTATTTCTTTATTTTTCTGATGGTATAGTAAAATCATGGCAATTGATTTTAGAATGTTAACTAATCTTGCACTTCTTCAATACATCTAACTTTTCTAACACATTATTTTGAATGTGACTGCTGTCACTTAGTTTGGTATGCATATGTATATATTTGTATTTATGTTCATGAAATTGCTGTTAAGTTCTGTTATAAGCCCTACACTACAGATTGGAATACAGGTATAGAGACTCTAAATAAATGATTAAAGCCAGCAGGCAGTGATTCAGCATGAGGGAATTTGATTCAAGAATATATTTCCATAACATTATATTATTAAATAGAAGCTACTGATTATAATGTTTTCAGAAAATGACATAAAACGATGCTGTCCTGTGAAGTCCCATATATTAAAGGTTATGAATTTGTATTTTTCTAGAAATTATACCACTTTGACAAACGTGACAGTTAATTCTATGTGTAATTTGGCTAGGCTAAAAGGATATTTAGAGAGCTGGTAACAAATTATTTTTGAATATGTCTGTGGGGTGTTTCCAGAGGAGATTAGCATTTGACTCAGACTGTGAAAGACCATCCTCACTAATGCAAGTGGGAATCATCTGATGCATTGAGGGCCTGCACAGATCAAAAGGACAGAGAAAGGGGGAATGCGTTCTCTTTGAGCTGGGACAGCCTTCTTCTGCCCTCACATACGTGTGCTCCTGGTTCCTGGACCTTGGACTCAACTGAATTACACCACTGGCTCTTCTGGTTCTCCAGATCATGGGACTTCTCAGTCTCCATAATCACATGAGCCTATTTATGTAATACATATATATTATTTATATCCCTGAAACAATATTATATATTATCCTGTGTTGTTTCTCCAGACAACCCTGACCAATATTGGCAAATCTTATTTTTTTTCCGTACAGTGGTAGTGCATTTTTACCATGGCTTACAAAAGCTTAAATAATATATCTTCCTGGGATGCCTGGGTGGCTCACTCGGTTAAGACTCCAACTCTCAATTTTGGCTCAGGTCATGATCTTGTGAGTTCAAGCCCTGTGTTGGGCTCTTGTGTTGACAGCGCAGAACCTGCTTGGGATTCTATCTCTCCCTCTTTCTCTGCCCCTCCCCTGCTCATGTGAGCATTCTCTCTCTCTCTTTCAAAGTAAATAAACATTTAAAAAATCTATCTTTCTTCTCCTTTTTTTTATGCTTTTAAAATATGATTTATTGTCAAGTTAGCTAACATAACAATGTGTACAGTGTGCTCTTGATTTGGGGGGTAGATTCCTGTGATCCATTGCTTACATACAACACCCAGTGCTTATCCCAACAAATACCCTCCTCAGTGCCCATCATGCATTTTCCTCTCCCCCCACCCCCCATCAACCCTCAGTTTGTTCTCTGTATTGAAGAGTCTCTTATGGTTTGCCTCCCTCTGTGTTTGAAACTATTTTATCCCTTCTCTTCCTCCATGGTCTTCTGTTAAGTTTCTCAAGTTCCACATATGATATCTGTCTTTGTCTGACTGACTTATTTCACTCAGCATAATACCCTGCAGTTCCATCCACGTTGTTGCAAATGGCAGGGTTTCATTCTTTCTCTTCTTTCGTATTCATACACATTCACTATAATTCTTCAGCCATACTGATCACTTGACATATTCTGAAGATACCAAAACCAAGTGCACTCCTGTGTTCATGTCGTTGGATGCAATATTCTCTTTGCCTAGAACTTTCCCCCTGTAGACATCTGCATGGCTCAGTTCCTCATTTCCTTAGCTTCTCTGAAGAAATGCCATCTTACTAAAAAGGACTTCCCTGACTCACGCCACCTTCTAACGTAGTATTAGCAGAGAATCAGATCCATGCTACTCCCTTTCCTGCTCACCCATAAATTAGTTCCCTTTACTAGTTCTCTTTACTTGTTTCTTGCCTCCATAGCCTATATCAATACCCAGGACTGTAAATTCATTTCATTAACTTCTCCAAGATAATGTAAACTCCTTAAAAAGATGGGGCTTCATTTCGGATCTATTTCTACAGCCCAGATGAGTATCTGATATATTATAGACTTTTTTTTCATAAATATTTATTGCATGAATGAATAAATAAATGAATGAGTTTCCAAGTGTCAAAAGTTACATCATTTCTCAGAAATGTTGCCTTTTATTTTTTTCCTGTGAATCTAACCCTGAAGACAGACAAGTGTGGTGCCTTCTTTATTATCTTCTTTTTATAGCAATGATTCAGAAGGTGTTGATAGATATTTAACACATCTTTGAGATACATCCTGACTGTGCCCAAGGTAACTTGGAGGTGGGGGCATTCATCATATGCCTATGATAAGCTTCTGCTGTTTGCTTGTAGTGCAAGGGATTCATAATGCCCACTTTATATGCAATATGCTTGAAAAATGAAAGATTATTGTTGATGTAAAAGTAAGATATACAATATTATATGTAATTCATTTCCCTCAATGTATGCCCTTTAGCTATATTCAACCCTGTCCTTCACACCTAGTCCTGAGATAAATGTAAAAACTGGGGGTTCTGTATATAAATTGTGCATCTATCTACCAAATTGATTTCTGGGGCCAAAGAAATAATTGTAATTTATGAGATATACTTGTGATAGTCATGAATGTTAAGCAGAGCAGATAGGTCTGGGTGACATGACTTTGATTTTTAATTATAGGTCAACTCGGCTTAATTCCATAGTGTGACACTCCATCCCCCTTTCTTTAAACTGAAAGCTAAAAGTGCAAATGAACTAACCTTTGAAAGTCAACCTGCATTCCAGCAGCTAAATATGCAACTCTGAGCACGCAACTTGACTTCCTGCGCCTTCAGTTTTCTTAGCCTGGCAAGAAATTATAATTTCTAACGTCCATCCTTAAATCTTCAAAAATTCAATGGCCCTATATCGTCATTTATTAAGGGAACCAGCTTGGGAATTAGAACTTGGATGAGAAGTGTTTTAGTCCTAAGTGTCCTATACAGCTTGCTGGAAAGAGGGAGAGGGAGAGTAATGGGGTAGAGAGACAGAGAGAAAAAGAGAGAGAGAGAGAGATAGGAGAGAGAGAGACTTACATCAGAAATCTTTTTTTTTTCCAAATAGTTTACTGTCAAATTAGTTTCCACATAACACTCAGTGCTCATCCCCACAAGTGCCCTCCTCCATGCCCATCCCTCCCCCCTCCACATCCATCAGTCCTCAGTTTTTGTCAGCATTCAAGAGTCTCTCATGGTTTGCCTCTCTCCCTTTCCCCCACCATTTCCCCCCTTCTTCTCCCCCTTGTTCTTCAGTTAAGTTCCTCCTAATCCTCCTATACGTGCAAACATATATTTGTCCTTCTCTGCCTGACTGATTTTGCTCAGCATAACACCCTCAAGGTCCATCCATGTTGCTACACATGGCCAGATTTCATTCTTTCTCATTGCCATGTAGTATTCTATGGTATAGATAAACCACATCTTCTTGATCCATTCGTCCGTTGATGGACACTTAGGCTCTTTCCATGTTTTAGCTATTGTGGAGAGTGTTGCTATGAACATTGGGGTACATGTGCCCCTATGCATCAGCACTCCTATATCCCTTGGGTAAATTCCTAGCAGTGCTATTGCTAGGTCATAGGGGAGTTCTATTGTTAGTTTCCTGAGGAACCTCCACACTGTTTTCCAGAGGGGCTGTACCAGTTTACATTCCCACCAACAGTGTAGGAGGGTGCCCGTTTCTCCACATCCTTGCCAGCATCTAGAGTTCTCTGATTTGCTCATTTTAGCCACTCTGACTGGCGTGAGGTGGTATCTCAGTGTGGTTTTGATTTGTATTTCCCTGATGAGGAGGGATGCTGAGCATCGTTTCATGTGTCTGTTGGCCATCTGGATGTCCTCTTTGGAGAAGTGTCTGTTCATGTCTTCTGCCCATTTCTTCACTGGATTGTTTGTTTTTCGGGCGTGGATTTTGGTGAGTTCCTTATAGATTTTGGATATTAACCCTTTATCTGATATGTCACCCTAGAGGAGAAAGCAGGAAACAACCTCCTTGACCTCCACCGCAGCAACTTCTTGCTTGACACATCCCCAAAAGCAAGGGAATCAAGAGCAAAAATAAATGATTGGGACCTCATCAAGATTAAAAGCTTCTGCACAGCAAAGGAAACAACCCACAAAACTAATAGGCAACCAACAGAATGGGAAAAGATAGTTGCAAATGATATATCAGAAATCTTTTTTAAAAAAACATAGCCTCATGGGACGCCTGGGTGGCTTAGTCAGTTAAGCGTCCGAATTTCGCTTAGGTCATGATCTCGCGGTTCGTGGGTTCAGGCCCCACGTCGGGCTCTGTGCTGACTGCCAGCTCAGAGCCTGGAGCCTGTTTCAGTCTGTGACTCCCTCTCTCTCTGACCCTCCCCTGCTCACGCTGTCTCTCTCTCTCTCTCTCTCTCTCTCCTGGAAATAAATTTAAAAAAAACATTAAAAAATATTTTAAAAAACATAGCCTCAGTTTTAAAACACAATCTTAGTTTGCCAGACCTTGTCCATCCAGGAGGACAGCTGAGGTCAGAGTCACAGAGTACTCAAGGTTTAGGGGATCTTCCCTTTGACTCCAGAATCTCACTGTCTTCTTGAATATCATTCTTTTTCTGCTTGAAGATGTGTCTAAAGTCCCTAGGGAGTGTGCTTAGCTGTAAGGAAGGGAGCTGGGGGAAGGCAGAGGGAAAGACGTTTTGGTGATGTCAACAATAAGAGTAAAGTTACCATGACCTGGTGGAGTTTAGTGCATTGAAGTTAAGACGTGGTTACAGCCCAAAGAACGGCAGTGGAGGTTGTAAGTAGGGAAGATAACATAAGACCAGAAAGTGAGGAGGGACTAGATCAAGCAGGGATCTATAGGACAGCCATTTTAGCTTTTATGTGTGATACCGCTGCTCACCATTAAGTCTAGGTAGAGCTGAGGTAGAAGGAAGATTTGAGTGCCAAACATCATGCTATATTCGGGTAGATCATTCTCCCACTGCCAAGGTCTCCTTACTAGTTCAGTTTCGTCCTGGGTGGTCCCTTCTTACCCAGGTGTAAGAGACCTCCCAACAAGTCTTAGACTGTTCACAGATTTTTTGGAGATTGGTCCTGCTAACACGTCAGGGATGCCCAGTCATGTCAGAAGCACATTTTAGGTACAAAGTGGAAAAACTTGTACTCAGACTACATCATAATATAATATCATAATCAAAATTTGTGATCCGTTCAGGAATCTAGAAACTTAAATGCTAAATGCATTTTAACACCTAATTATGTGAAAGATTATTTAGATAAGGTTACTGCTTGTGTCTTTCATTAAAAGGATTTTTTCATTAGTTCCTTTGCTATCTGCTTGGCTGAGTCACTGATCCTAGCCCATCTCAGGGATCTATCACACAGAGGAAGCCATGCTTCTCTTGAGATCTATCTCCTTATTAATAGGATACTCTAGTACCCGGGGGACCATTTTCAAATTCTCCTAGAAAATATAGGCAAACCGTTTCAGAAGAGCGGACAGAGAAGATATACTTGTGATAGTCATGAATGTTAAGCAGAGCAGATAGGTCTGGGTGACATGACTTTGATTTTTAATTATAGGTCAACTTTTTAATTATAGGTCAATTATTAGAAGCTGATATTTAAAACAATGATCTAAACCATTTGTATCATCCTGAAGGTTCACTGACTTTATGCAAACAAGTTGAGGGTGCACTGCTTTCCCATTAGCAAATATGACCAAATGCACTCTTGTATGACGTATATGTGGTAAGGCTAGTTAGTAAGGACTAACAAAATACTTGTTTCGGGCACAATGATGAAAACAAATGTCTGCATTTGGGAAGCCTCCACTAGTGAAACCAATCATGTTAATGAACAGAAATATGTACTGCTCAAGTTGTGTTCTAACAGAAAACATTTATTTGTGGAAATGATACTTTCTTTAGCCATTGCTAAAGCTTTCAAAGCTCGATGAGGAAGGGAAAGGATTAACAAACTTAAGTGTAGTATTAATTTCTTTGTATAATATTTTATGTGACTTAACTATTTAGTGGGTTGACTTAGTGGGTTTTTTTATGAAAAAATATTGAAAGCCAGTGCCTTTGAAATTACATGTCTGTAAAGAATATCACAATAGTCCCACAACAAAATTTGTTTCTGGGGGAAATACCTAGCACAGCTCACTTGAATAACAATTGGGGGTCTGAGGCTCCTTTGTGTGCATGTGATTGTGCTCTTTGATTAGATTTGTGTGGGGGGGGGGGGTTGGGGGATGGACCGAGAGAAAACAGTTTTAACTAAAAATACATGCACAGTCGATTAAAATTTACTAAAGAACAAATCTACAATTTTAGGCTATCTTTCAAAATCAGTCCTCTGTTCTGAATCATCTATTTTTTTTTTTTAAACAGCCAAATCCGAGGCCATAGGCTTTTTTTTTTTAATGTTTTATTTATTTCTAGGAGAGAGAGAGAGACAGCGTGAGCAGGGGAGGGTCAGAGAGAGAGGGAGTCACAGACTCTGAAACAGGCTCCAGGCTCTGAGCTGGCTGTCAGCACAGAGCCCGACGCGGGGCTCGAACCCACGAACCTCGAGATCATGACCTAAGCGAAAGTCGGACGCTTAACTGACTAAGCCACCCAGGCGCCCCTGAATCATCTATTAACTTGTGGAGATTCAGGTTCATCCCCTCCCTTATTATTAAGATACATATTCATAATACTTTCAGAGCTGTGCTGTTCTAGTTACAAATGGCTTCTACTTTTCTAGGACATAATTTCACTTTGCTTAAGCAAGGATTCTTGACTTAAGTGGTTTTTGGTTTTGTTTTTAAAGGGAAAGAATTCACTTGCTGTTGTCTCCTTATTGGGCTCATCAAGTGATTTCAGGCACATTATTTCAGGCCCTTAATTGATAAGCTCCTGTTGGTTAATATTACATTTATCTGTTTCCAAGAGTTGATTCTCTGAGTATTTGGGGTCAATTTGTAAACATGTAGATATTTTATGAAAACAGCAAGCTTTAATCACAAAGCTGGGAGCTAGACATGGGGGGTTGGTAATCTTTGCTTCCCTAGCCTCATTCTTTGGCAGAGAAATCCAATAAGCACCCTTTGATTTTTGCCACACACCACTAACAGAGTTATTAACTAAGAGATGTATGTTATTATGTAGGACCTCTCAGCGCAGATAAAGATGTAATGCAGGATTCCCCCTCTACCACTGATGACAGCATGAAGAATTACACACTGTGGGATGAGTTTTAAAATTCCCAGCAATTTCTGCAAATCTATGGAAGAAATAGTTTAAAAAATAGCTTTTGTCAGCTCATTGTGTTGATTTCAATTGCTTAGAATGGAAGAGTATATAAAGCTATGTAAGGGTAATAACGACTCTGTTGAAATAAAATTTTCTTAGATGTGGAGATACAATATAAAACCTAAAATTCAAAGGAAAAAACCCCACTATTTTTGGTGTTATGGATTCTTGGAAGGTTCATATGTACTGGCCAAGGACCAGTGATGGCACAGCATGCACAGAGTTGCTCCATTAGGGAAGGTTTGCTAACTTGTATCTGGGGCTTACACTTTATGTATATTATATTAGCTCATTTAGTTCTGACAATAATTCTCTGGGGAAAGGTTTACTATTGTTATCCTCCTTTTAAAGAGAACGAAATTAGGGTGTAGAGATTAAGTACAACCATGTGTCCAAGGCTAAAGAGAACAGACGAAGGAGAGTCTGAACCGAGGACCTCTGACTCTAGACTCTGTGCTTCTTAGCACAAATCTGTACGGTACTAGTAAAAGAAGTTGATTACTGTCACACTCTTTGTGGCTGGGCTTCAATGCTGCTGGCACTTGTCTCGGTTTGAGAAGCTGCAAAGATACTTCAAACTTAAGGTTTCCCTGGTTATTCTAGAATCTTCCACAAGGGTCTGACCCTCTCATCCTATTTCCTGTCTTGGTAGAAGGTGCTGGCAATCAGGTTCCTTTCATGAATCATGTGATGGGAGAGAGGAAGAGAAATCCACACTGACCTTTTTTCAAGCTAAGCCTTGAAGAAGGACAGCTTCAGAACAGAATCATGACTTTCTTAATAATCAACTGAGGGGGAAAAGGTGATGAAACTTGTTGCGCGTTTTGTCATGGTCTAGAATAATGGCTTTCTACTCGCAGTTCAGGTACCGTCTAAACCAAGGCTTCTTAACCTCAGAACTGTTGACATTTTGGAATGAATACTTTTGTTGCTGTTACTGTTGTTGCAGGTGGCTGCCCTGTGCATTGTAAGGTGTTGGCCAGCTCTCCTGGCTTCTCACTAGATGCTGTTAGCATCCCCCCATGTGACAACCAAAAAAAATGCCTCCAGGCACTTTTGAAAGTGAAAATAAGCTTTATTACATAGAGTAATAAATACATACAAAGAAGCAAACAGTTTTAATCATTTTCTTCCAGATGTTTGGATCAACTTACAGGAAAGGCAGGACTGAAATCCACACAAAGTCTTAGTAGGAATATTTTCGGGGGTTCTCGTTAGGTTCGGTAGGTAGCTCTTTCTTCTGTATTGATAACTTGTGCATTTTAAAATTTGACCTCCAAGCACTAACAGTCATGCGGGCAAATGCTTAAGCACAAAAGAAGTTACATTAAGCAGAATCCACACCATGTGGCAAACATATGTGCTAGAAACAAAATCTCCTGGAGGCAAATCATCCCTGGTTGAAAATGATCAATATATATAGTTGTATGTGTTTACAGTTGTCATCTAAGTGAGATGACTGGCTTTTATAACTTTAATTAATATTAATAGAGTTCCTATGAATTTTTATATTTTTAGAAAAATGGGAGTTTTAATTTCTGTACGGATTAGAATTAGTACTTATCTTTTAATTGATTAGTTGATTGTTTGATTACTTGGTTTTTAATAGAGTAATTAATGGAAGGTAAGACAGGAAAGGTAGATTTTTCTCAGAGCATGGAATCACAAAGGACAAAGCAACCCAAAAGGCTAATATACTAATGTGTTGAGAAATTCCAGAAACAACTCAATAGGGATATCTCTAATCCAGGCAGAGTGAAAGTTTATCATATAAAAAGGTAGTAAGAGCTCAAGCCATTGTATGAACAAACAGTGACAATGGGGACTTCATCAGCTTTCTTGAATGATGAGTATGATGTCATGTAAGACCCAGAAGGCGTATCATCCACTTATTCAGTTCTCTCATTTTACGAAGAAATGAGATGTAGGGAGTTTAATTTACTTGACCAAGTTCCTGGGGGCTAAGATAGGGGTAGAAGGTGGATCTCCCAATTTCTATGTCTACTAAACATAATTTTTAGGGAATGAGTGAAATCTAGCATTAGCAGTCAGAAAGTGTCTTCCATTTTCACCAGTAGGATGAAAGGCTTTCTTTCTTTGCTCATGTTATTTTTTTCTCTTTAATACTTCTGCTAGAATGCTGTCATCCTGTGTTCCTCTTTTGTCAGGTAAGTTTTGTTTTTTTGTAGAGAAGAGACTATCTTTATATCATCTCATTAACACAGTTATGCAAGTGTTTAAAGAAACAATATTCTGTGAACCTTAAGAATGATGAATTCCAGGGGTGCCTGGGTGGCTCAGTCCATTAAGCAGCCGACTTTGGTTTAGGTCATGATCTCGCGGTCTGTGGATTTGAGCCCCCCATTGGGCTCTGTGCTGACAGCTCAGAGCCTGGAGCCTGTTTCAGATTCTGTGTCTCCCTCTCTCTGCCCCTCCCCAGCTCTTGCTCTGTCTCTCTCTCTGTCTCAAAAATAAATAAAAAGCTTAAAAAAAAAGAATGATGAATTCCAGGCATTGTGGATTGATACAAAGGCTATCACAGCTAAGCACCTAGATGACACCCATGTTTTCCCAATACAGGGAAAACTATTATGGATGCTAATGTTTTATTTTATTGATTTTCCTGTCCTCTCCTCAGATTGTTTCCATGAGAAAAGCATTTTTTTTTTTCTCTGTTGGTCAATCTTGGTTCCCCAGGACCTCACATAGTGATTGGCAAATAGGTGGCCCTTGATAAATGTATCTGTTGAATGATGAAATTGAGCAGTGGATCTGCCAGTGCAGACACAGTGGAAATTTTCAAAATGAACTTGCATGAAATACAGTCTCTTGGCAACCATTGGCCAAACAGAACATGCATCATAACATTTACAAACAGCAGACACAGTCAGCCAGACTGGGACAAAAATTCTAGTGCTGAATCTTAGGAACCATGTGACCTCAGTCAAATTGTTTAACTCCCTGAGCCTGTATGTCTGCATCTGGAAAAAGGTCATAATAGAGTATTTATCTCTTAGGGTTCTTATGAGGATTAAATGAAATAATGCAAGTAAATTGATTAGGTGAGTGCTTGGCAGTGAGTATGCACTTAATAATTGTGAGCTGGGTGGGAAGGATACTTCTATCCCATGTGGCAATGTTGCCCGTGGAGAATGTTTTATTGGCCAAACCCCAGGTTTTGAGAAGGATTGCCGTACTGTAAATATCAAGAGTTATGCCAGGCAAGCTTGTCATTGTTTCTAGCATCCAACTCTCCCTGCCATAGGGGTGTGGCATGGGCCAGTGACTAGTGTAAATGGACTAAGAACTTTACCCACAAGTCAGTAACTCTAGATTCATATAAAGGGTGAACGAAACAGTCCTTTGAAATTCAGCCTGAGACCCTTGACACAACAGTGCTTTCCAGAGAAAGCACATGAGGAGACATATTGAATGTTCAGTAACTATCAATAAAATGGACTTGATTTTCCACTTGGCTATTTTCTTTTCCTTTGTTTCAGGGAACTCTAGAAAGCACTGAAAATAAATTACTAAGACCTACTCCTTTCAATTATTATTAGGATCCTACCCTCTATCTAAATGACAAAATAAAATATAGATAATAGTGACTAACTAAAGGATGGAATCTATATTTAACTGGAGAAAATTGAACCTACAATATTTATTTATTTTAATTTTTTCAATATTTATTTTTGAGAGAGAGAGACAGAGCATGAACAAGGGAGGGCTAGAGGGAGAGGGAGACACAGAACTTGAAGAAGGCTCCAAGCTCCATGTTATCAGTACAGAGCCCAATGTGGGGCTTGAACCCATGAGCCATGAGTTCATGACCTGAGCTGAAGTCAGAGGCTTAACTGACTGAGCCACCCAGGTGCTCTGAACATACTATATTTAAATGATGAGAAATATACTGAGAAATGTTGGTCGTATTTTAATCCGTCCCCCACCCCCATACATACTGTCATCATGTTATGGTAAATTGTATTAACATCTACTTACTTCTGAATAATGAAGTTATTTACCTCCCTGATATGCGACTTTAGGGTTGCATATATAGACTTTTTGAGTCATTCAAGATGGGTTAGGGAATAAGAACATGGAGTGTTGTGCTAAGGCACAAGGTTGAACCAAACAGCATTGCCCTGACAGAGATGAACAAAAGCGAAGGAACAGTCAAGCCTGAGGAGAGCAGGAGGTAGGAGTGTTTTAACAGAAGGCAAATGTGGTCACCGAGAATGGCTACCTTTTGATGAGCACTGGCATTGCCGAACTGAGTAGATTGTAAAAGATGAAAATAAAATTAAAAAATACTTCATTTGTTTCCTCTTGAGCATGGAAACTTCTTTATACCTCTGGAGCCACTGTAGACAAGAGGCAGGAAGTTAACAATTTTGAGACTTAAACAGGCTTTGAGTGCTCAAAGAAAGTATTCATTCATTCGTTTCCTCATCACGCACTCACTTATTTATTCCTTTAATGAATATTTAGTGTGTTTCTTCTACGTCTTAGACAAGACAAAAATTTGAAATACATGTCTCAGTTGTATCAAAGCTCTTAGTGAAAATCCTGGAGATAAAAAATGTGGAAAGGTTATCGCAATCCAGAGGTGGTATAAAGAATAATTGAGCTGTAGCTATTACTGTAAATGAAACATAAGAAAAATATAATTCATAAAAGTATAGAAGAAATCTTCTTTTTAAAGTATTTTATATATTAGAAAAAGTTATGAAATATTTAATATATAATATAAATATATATGTGTACAAATGTCTGCATGCATTTATTGATGTCCTGAACAGGCTTTAGATCTTTGACTATTATTAAGTTTTTTAAGATAATAGTTTTACAAAGCTGACACTCTTTATTTAATTGTACTGCTCTATTTTATAAGATAGAATGATGAAAAGAAATATATGACTTTTTAAGATTAAGTCCTCTATCACCCACTTATAACTGGGTGAAAGATGATGAATATTAGTTCATATTGTTGATTGGCCCTTTATGATAATTGCTTTTTCATTGGTTTATGCAAATTAGAACTTGAAACTCCAAGGTAAGATTTATAACATCAGGAAGACTTTTATTAAGCCTTGAACAACAGCAAAAAATATGTTTGTAAAGTGAACTTTAATTATATTCTTCTGCAAAAAAAAAAAAAAAAACCAGTTCATATATTACAATTAAATAAAAACTACTTAGAATTAAGAAATTTTTATTGATGTAATATTCTGAGTTCCTCTAGGAAAGGTAAGCTATAATATAATAGGGAATTGAGTTGTGGGAAAATATTTATTATCACTCTATTAATCAAAATCACACCTAAATCCCATAATCGCAATAAGAATAATAAAGGTAACTCACATTTATGGATCACTTAGGGTGTACACAGTTCAGCGTCAAACATGTGTCCACAAGTCATTTTTCTTAATGCTCACACAGCCACATGAGACAAGCACATTTACTTATCTCATTCTATAGATGAGACGCTGTGGCACTGAGATGTAGAGTTCTTTGTCCAAAGTCACACAGCTGATAAAGAGCGGAGGTTAGATTCTCCAAATCTGTCTGGCTCCTAAACCCACTGGATTAACTATGCCAGATGGCAAAATACAGAAATACCTTCTTTTTTTTAATTAAAATTTTTTAATGCTTATTTACTTTTGAGAGACAGAGAGAGACAGAGCATGAGCAGGGGAGGGGCAGAGAGGGAGAGAGACACAGAATCTGAAGCAGGCTCTAGGCTCTGATCTGTCAGCACAGAACCCAATGCGGGGCTTGAACCCACGAGCTATGAAATCATGACCTCAGCCGAAATCGAACGCTTAACCAACGGAGCCACCCAGGTGTCCTAGATATTACTTTCTTTAGGAGCACATGGGTGGCTCCATCAGTTACGTGTTTGACTCTTTATTTCAGCTCAGGTCATGATCTCACAGGTTCATAGGTTCCTTGGTTTGAGCCCTATGTTGGCCTCTGCACTGGTAGTGTGGAATCTGCTTGGGATTCTCTCTCTCCTTTTCTTTCTTCGCCTCCCCCTGTTCATGCTCTCTCTCTCAAAATAAATAAATAAAACAACAAAAATATAGAAATTAAGGGCACCTGGTTGGCTCAGTTGGTTAGGTATCTGATTCTTGATTTTGGCTCAGGTCATGATCTCATGGTTCGTAGGACTGAGCCTGGAGTCGTCAGCACAGAGCTTGCTTGGGAGTCTCTCTCTCCCTCTCTCTCTGCTCCTCGTCCACTCACACTCTCTCTCACTCTCTCAAAATAAATAAATAAACTTGAAAAAAAAGAAATTCCTTTCTGATGCTATCAGCTGACATGTGCATTAAGGAAAGAAAAAATGTCTTACTAAAACTCTTGCTTGATTTCAGAATGTGGAGGAGAAAATGGAGAGGAGAGTGGACCCTGTCTCTTGATGAATCATAAATTCTGTCTCAAAGGGATTTGCCCTTTAAGTCTCCTTCCATTCTGAAGCACAGCCGCCCACACATCACTCAGAATCTACTTAGTGCTAAGACTATCACATTCAAAACTCAAAACAAAAGATTGTTTGAGACAATTTCCCTTAAGCATGTATTATAGGAGGAAAATCTCAAATGTAACCCCAAATAAAATGAGATGAACAAAAGAAAATGAGGAAAAATCAGCTCTATTCCCCCCATTCTGTCCAGCACTCTTTGCCCCAACTGTTGTCATTTGGAAATGCTTTCCCGGCCTTCTTATGGTTTGAGCACATACTTAACATTTTGAGAAACTTCTATTTGTCCTAAGCTACAATATCCTACATAAACATCCTCTTCCTACTTTCTTAGAACAGCTCCCATTTCTTCTCAGTTCACTATTCGTCTTCTAAGTCCACTATTGTTATAACAATCCTACTCCCCAAACAATCCTGTTCCCCAAAATGTAATAATTAACCCTTAGTAATAGGAATGTAGGGAAGTTTGTTTTTGCTCTTTCTAACCCCCAAATGAAATTGCTTTTGCTCTACAGTCTCAGGGGGACAGTAGGAGTGTGGCAGTATTCTTGAATTTCCAAATCTCATTGCTGAAGAATTCCAGGGACAGAGATCAACCAGCTGGCATTAGGCTCAGGACTGTGCTTCCTCCTGAAAGCTCTTGAATAAAGAATGCCACAAAAAGGAAATTTTAATCAGAGATCTCAGACTGGATTGACTTCCTCCTTTCTCATTGTACATGAGCCAATCAGAGATGATGGTAGCATGTGTTCACGTGGGATGACAAGGCAGACAAATATCAGGTTGATCAAACAAAGATGAAAATAGAAAGTGGAGTTGGAAGGTAGCCTGAGCGTGAAGACAAATATGCTGTGGTTTCAAATGAAACATCAAATCTGTTTGCAGTATGACCCCAAATATCAGTTTATGAATAATGTATTATTCGGATAATAAGTATATTTGGAAATAGTTGGAATTCTTACTATGATTTTCGAAACTTTATAATATTTTTATTTTCAGCGTCATCTTGATTCTTTCTACTAGTCATTCAGCTGGATGGCTGATCCACTTTTCCTAAAGTTGGTTTTAAGATTAGTTTCCAAATGATTCTCACAGTCCCTGTTTAAGTGGTCTATACCTCTTAGCATGTCCTTGCCACCATACTAGTATGAGTCCACTCTCTCTTTACAATGACTCATATGTCCGTTTCATACTTTCTACTTGTTAACAGTTTCTGGTACTCTCTACTTGTAGGAATGTTTTCTTCCACTTTTGTGGGAGGGAAAAAGATTTGAGCATTGCTCCTTTCTGAGCTGAAATGTCTAGGTTATGTAACTTCAAGACACCACCTTTTGTGGTGTCTTTCAATTTTCCCAAGAGTGGTCAAAATTTTCAGTATCATAGAAAAATGTAATTGTTCCCTCATGAAAGTACAAAACAAGAAAGTATATAAAATATTTGTTTCTCTTTCTCTGTAAAACAAAGCAGCAAAAATATACTGGGCTTCTCATTCTTGCCCTGAATGGTCATTTGTTTCTGGGACGGTTGAAGTGTTAGCCACCTGTCACAGAGCTTCTACCCACAAGATGGAGAAAATTTCCATTTTGAAGGTGTAGCTTGAGTTGTGGTTGTTATTCTGTTCTTGAAACACCTATATCTTTATGACATTTGTGAAAATGAAAGAAAGTAAACAAACCTGAAGATCCAACCTTTTGAGAATTGGTTGGTGAAGTCATCAACATGGGATGGGATTTGAAGGCTCTAGAAGATTCTGATTCCTGATTCTCTTCCCCAGACATTCTCTACCCCTTCCTATTCAGAGCCAAGTCTACATGTGAGGTTAACCCTCTATTTTTTCCACTTGAGTTACAACTTTCTAATTTATAGTTTTAAGTTCTATTAAAATGCAAGAGAATCTTTTTTTGTTGTTTTGGAAGAAAACGATGCACTTACTTTGCAGAGATAGCACTATGGTTGCTGCAGAGCTTGAACATGATTAATATAACATTAAAGTGTTGCCCGGCCCAGATTTGCTTGCGTAGGATGTAGCTTCATTAAGATACAATCTCATTCACTTTCCAAATGAAGAATCTGGAAGAAGGTTTTGATAAGAGCTTGGGGGTGAATTTAAGTACCTGAAGTGCAAGTGGCAAAGCCAGTGAATGGGTGAGAGGGCACAGAAAGAGGAAACACTGAACACGCACAAACTTATCCAACCTTACAATTTTGCTTACAACGGCTTTGACAGAAGCTTTCTTTTGTTTTCACCTAACTTGTTTACAGTTTTTAACCCACATTTTAACCTCACCTCAAACTGCAGACATCAGCTAAGACACACGATTCTATAAATAAGGACACCTAGCATACACCAATAACAAACTGTTGGGTCCCGAGAAGCTCAGATGACAAATGAGAGTCTTGAACTGATACAATTGGGAATTTATTTAAAACCTCGTGTTTCATTCAAATCTGCTCATTCTGTATTTTGCAGGGAAGGCATTTGCACAGAGGTATCAGAATATGGGGCACATGGGTGGTTCAGTCAGTTAAGCCTCAGTCCAACTTGGGCTCAGGTCATTATCTCACGGTTTGTGGGTTCACGTCCCGCATCGGGTTCTGTGCTGGCAGCTCAGAGCTTGGAGCCTGTTTCAGATTCTGTGTGTCTCCCTCTCTCTCTGCCTCTCCCCCACTCATGCTCTGTCTCAAAAATAAACTATAAAAAAATTTAAAAAAGAAGTATCAGAATATAAGTGGTTAATGCCTCTATTAAAACAAGATTTTAGGGGTGTCTGGGTGCCCCTAAAAGTCGATTGAGTGCCTGATTTCAGCTCAGGTCATGGTCTCATGGTTTGTGAGTTCAAGCCCTGCATCGGGCTCTGTGCTGAAAGCTCAGAGCCTGGAGCCGGCTTTGGATTCTGTGTCTCCTCCTATCTCTGCCTCTCCCCTGTTCATGCTCTGTCTCTCTCTCTCTCAAAATTAAATGAACATTAAAAACAAAACAAAACAAAAAAACAACAAAAGACAGCATAAAAAGCTTTTAGATGAAGCTGAGTTGTTATTTTTCACCTCTTAATGGTTGGGTATTTTAAACATAAGTATATAAAGTGTCTTTGTACCCACTGAATAATCTATCATATTATTATACATATATATAATACATACACATATGTAATACACATATGCAATACATATATATAATACACATGTACATAATACACATGTACATAAATGTGAAACAATTTTATTTTCCTTATTAGCTTTAATGCTAGTAACACATGATCTCTTATGAGTCTGCTTACTAATATTGTTTCTCATTTGACAGAGAAGTTACCTTGGATAACCTACCCCCACACAGAGTTTTATGGCCTACTTTCCAAATTATACAAATTACTCAGAAGTGAAAACCACAATGGAAATATTACAGAATCACATTCCTGTCCCTGGAACACAATGCCTTGGTTGTTAGCCAATTTTCTTTTCTTCATCGTTCAGGGTAGTTTATAAAAATGTTTTTCTATGCCAATATTGAGTACTGGCACTAATGTGTTCTTTAAATTTATTGCTGGCAGCTACAAGGGTAATTTGGAAGGAACATATTGATATAAACTGAATAGTACATCTCAATCCAGGAGATCTCTCATTATCTTTAAGAGATAATTACTTTGTATCATGGAGATTCCATCTAAAATGTATGGTCAAAGAGTAAAACAATGAACCAAAACTTATAGGAACCTGTTGACAGAGCAAATATATTACTGTTAATTGAGGGTCTCACCATGGTAAATTTTCTGTGTCTCAATAGTTTTATTACCAGTGTCATTAAATAGTCATGAAAGAATTTTGTAGAATGTCCTGGGCATTGAAATAGTACTAAAGAAAGGAGACAATGCAAAGAACATATATTCTATGATTAACATCTCCAACAACTATAATACAGTATTACATTGAAAAACACAAAACAGGATTAAGTAAAGTTCATTCAAGAATGCAAAGGGGATTTAATATTAGAAAATCTGCTTATCTACTTATATAGCTCATCATATTAGTAAGTTAAGAAAGACATACAACTCTTTCAATAGATATTAAAGACGTTTGATAAAATTTCATAACATTTTTGTCAAACAAGTTTTTGAAATGATCATGTATATTTTATTCATAGGATAGGAATAATAAAACAATCAGATAATTGCATTACAGTGGATGAATTCTCATTAAAATGAAAAAGAAGGCATGAATGCCACCATTACCATCCCTATCTAGCATTTTCCTTTTAGAGTCTGCTTATCCATTAGAAAACAGCAACAACAAAAAGAGGTGTAATAATGAGAATAAGAAGGCAAAATTATCAATATTTGATTTTTTATTGTATATCTACCCCCAAGATAAACAGTTAGGTGGAAGGAAGGGTATTAACATAGAAGCCATTTAAACATTAATTTACAAAACTCTTTTTATTCCATTTTGACAAACATCGGTTAAAATATATTAGAAACCAACAGAATTGTCTACGAATAGCAAAAAGATAGGTGGCATCTTTACTAATAAAATTATTTAAAAATTTTTGAAAACAGTTTTTTTTTAATGTTTATTTTTGAGACAGAGACAGAGCACAGAGAGGGAGGAACACAGACAGAAGGAGACACAGAATCAAACAGGCTCCAGGCTCTGAGCATTCGGCATAGAGAATGATGCAAGGCTTGAACCCACCAACCAACAAACCATGAGATCACCACCTGAGCCAAAGTTAGACGCTTAACTCACTGAGCCACTCAGGTGCCGCAAAAAATTTTGAAGCACAAAAACAAGAATTGAGATACAGATAGCTGTTTTCTGAGGAGGTTAATTTCCTTTCAATTAAGTTAATTTAATTCAATTCTAATAAAAATATTTTTTCAGGAATATGATCAAATGATGCTACGGTTCATCTGGAAATGTAAATATCTGATTATAGGCAAACTTCTTCTGAAAAAGATGACTCTTGAGGGGGATCATAAAATTGAGGGGGACCATGAAAAGCCATGGTCATCAGAAGATGCCGGCACTGGAATAAAGAAAAAGAAATAAGGGAATTTATATCCAGTCTTGTTCCACTGTGATACTCCCTGAGTACATGTTAAGCAGAAGTATCAATTCCTAGTCATGATTGATAATCACTACATTGCCATTATTCCTTAGCTATATATACAACCAATATTCACTGGCAAATGTACAGTTTTTGCTATTCAATCAGCTATTTTTCTTCATATAGATGGACAGATCCTATAGATGCAAACAAACACCACTTTTTAATGTCAAAGGTGTTAGGGCACCTGGGTGGTCAGTCGGTTAAACGTCTGATGTCATCTCAAGTCATGATCTCGGTTTGTGAATTGAAGCCCTGTGTCAGGATCTGTGCTGACAGCTCAGAGCCTGGAACCTGCTTCAGATTCTGTGTCTTCCTCTCTCTGCCCTTCCCCTGCTCACACTCTGTCTCTGTCTCAAAAATAAATAAACCTTAAAATAAACTTAAAAAATAATGTCATGGGTGTTAATTTTTTAGTTTCTATTCCCTATTAAAAAACCACATTTCATAACCAAGTATATGTTTAATAATTTCAAAATACTTTAAAGCAAAAGAAACACATATTTAGAGACAAATTAGAAAATACCTTTACCCATCTTAAGATATTCTTTATTCATCGGTAACAAGTTGAGGGCTAAAATTAGTATTTAAATCTTTAAATTTTATATTTAATTACTAGTGAGTTTGAAATTTTGCCTCTGTTTATGAGCTACTTATGTTTTCCTGTGTGGATTGTATGTTTATATTTTGGACCATTTTTCTTTCCAATCTAAGTTTATGTTTTAAACATTTCTGAAAATATAGCTACATACTAAGGTTACTAGACCTTTGTTTTTTAAACACATGGCAACCATTTTCTTATATTGTCATTTGACTACTTATAATGCATTTCATCATAGAGAAATTTTAATTTTTATGTGGTCAGATTTACTGATCTTTCTCTTGTGCCTGTCATCCTTAATGGGAACTTCCTCACTCTTATATTCATTTATACTTCTCTTTGTAAACTGGTGGTTTCATTTTCACATGTAAATCTTTAATCCACTTAGATTTATTAGGGTGTCAAATATTAGAAGGGAATATAATTTTTGTCTGTTTCCTTCTATTATGAAATGGGATCACATTGCTTGATATGAATAAATATAATTTGATATATACTATTACATACTATATTTCATATAGTATATATTCATTATTTAATATAATTTGCTATATTAATTAACATTAATTTTAAGTATCATAATATACACACACAAGTTAAACTCTGCAATATCTTCCTTTCTTGCCTCTTTGGCTACAGTGGAAGAATTGTAATGCTGATGCTGGATGAGAGAAAGCAGCTTCCAAAGGGGTCCAGATGACACAACTTAGGAGCACATAGACCTACTACATTTCACACATGAGCAGTCAGCATTTTGAAGGGCATATTGGAATGGACCTCAAGGACTTTAATTTCACATACACTCCAATTCCTCCTTCCCTTCGTATCTGTACTGCTATCATCATCACCACCATCGGCAGCAAGGCCTCTCCATTATTCCACAAAGAAACCTCAAGTAGCAATGATGAATCAATACATACAAACAATGTACTTGGTTGCTATTTTGATATACACAAAATATCATTGGTACTATTTTTAGTTAAAGCATTACCTAAATTAAAGTATTTTATGTGAACATACACATTTTTATTTGGAGAAGTTGTTTTGTTTTGTTTTTAATGTTTTATTTATTTCAGAGAGAGATTGAGAGAGAGAGAGAGAGAGAGAGAGATAGTGTGAGCAAGGGGGTGTCAGAAAGAGAGGGAGATACAGAATCTGAAAGTGGATCCAGGCTCTGAACTGGCTGTCAGCACAGAGCCTGACACGGGGCTCGAACCCATGAACCTGAGATCATGACCTGAGCCGAAGTCGGATGCTTAACTGACTGAGCCACCCAGGCGCTCCTGCTTGGAGAAGATTTAATCCTCCAATTTTTCTTCAAGACAACCTTATGTCCACTTGAACAGGTTCTCACATGAAAGAGAAGCCTGGAAGTTACCACTTTACTTATGTGATCAAAGCAAATATTATTAGTCATGGGACCATTCTAAATTACTGCTATGGTCTAATGCAAAGAAGATAGCATTATTTCTGTAATATTACTGACAGAATGGATAGCATGAACCTAATCATGAGAAAGCACCATAAAGGCCCAAATTTGGTTTGTAGTCTTCAAAAATGTCAAGGTTATGAAAATCATGGAAGACTGAGAAACAATTCCAAACTGAAGAAGATTGGAGAGATGTGTCAATTAATTGTAATGTGTGACTGTGAACTAGATGTTGTTGTTGTTGTTGGTTTGTTGTTATAAAAGTCTTTTTAAATTTAACTGGAAAACTTGAGTGAGAGTCTGAAAATTAGATGGTAATGATACATCTGTTCAGATTTCCTGCTTTTTGATGGTAGTATTGTGGCTATAAGGAAGAATGCTCTTATTTGTAGAATACGACAGTAAACATTTAGGGATGATTGGGTTGCATATCTTGGTGGCAACTTACTTTTAAAAGAAAAGTTAAGAAAAGAAGAGCTATATCTATAGTACTTTTCGGTAAGTGTGAGATTGTTTCAAACTAAAATAGAAAAGAAATGATTAAGCCTAATTTGATAGTCAGGCAAACAGATAAGGTGTAGTTCTTGTTATCCTACACTGTCGCTAGCATTCTACCGTGATCTATCAGTGATGGATACTCATTATTTAAGATATGCTTTCTACCCTTGAAGTGTACCACAGTTTACTTGAGCATATCATATATGAAATATGATTATTTAAGGCTATTGGAGTTCTTCTACATTCAACAGTCATTTAGAGATTGACTGATGTATGTAGAAATCAAAGAGAGTGGCTTTGGGGAATATTTTGCATGAAATGTTTTTTAAGAGTTACAAAGAAACCTCTTGCTTGCATCAGTGAATTGCGGTTAAAGCAAGGGACAAAAAGTGACAGTGATGCTGGGTAGGTAAGAATGGATGATTGAGCTACTGGTTGAGCAGGGAGGCTCTGGATGGGAGCTTGTGTATTCAGACTCCACAAAATCCAACACTCCGCGTCGAAATTGAAATAAGGCACACGGCACATGGCACGTGGCATGTCTTCATTATTCTTTCCAACGTAGAAGGTTTTCACATGTCAGCGATTTTAGAAGTCAATGATTAAGTCATATGTAAGGAAAATTTATATAAACTTAATAAACCAATATATAAGAGGAATAGAACAGGTTTTTTATACTTACATTATTTTTGTAAAGAATAAAAGTGACTGGCTTCTTGAAGGCTGTCCACGATAATCAGCTATACTGTTCTTTCAAACCACACTCATGTTATTTTCTTAATTATTTGCCTCAATCACATTGCACTGCTTGATTTTCCTTCCTGGACATCATTAGTTACCTATTAGCAATATCCTATTTTCCAGAAGGGATTAGAGAACAAAAGGAATTGGAAGATGACAATAAATATACAAAATCACTAATCTCAATAAATCATGTGGCATTAAAAACAGAGGGAAATATAGAGATAGAGGTGGAGATACTGATAGAGATAGATACATCTTTAATTTACAGCCTCTGCTCCCAATGTTAATTCATGGCCAACTAGAGTTTGGCTGATGCATCTTCAGCTCACATATATGCTGCTGTTTGAACAAGTATCTATATGTGTGTGTCTGTGAGCACAAGTCATGACACAAGAAATAACAGCTTTCACGTTTCTAGAAGATTTTCCTTTTTTCTTGTCTGGAGGATATAAAGCGTGTTAGATGATTTTTGGAGCTGTATTCAAATACACTATCATGCCCACGTCCTTCAGATCTCATCTTTAATATAATAAGTGAGTAGCACCATTGCTATTTTAGATCCATGAGGCTCTTGGGACAGTTTTTTTTTTCCCCAAAAAAGATTAAGTCATTTCCAGAGTCTGCATCTGCTGACTGGTATTGCCAGCTCTTTTGAATCAAGGTGGTGCTATCATTTGATATGAATATATTGAGCCAGGTTAACATATTCCCCTGCCTGGTCAGTTTGAATGTTCTACCCGCAAGAATTCCCTCTTCACGTCTTTCTTTTTTTAAGGTAATTTATTTATTTTGGGGGGGGGGAGGGTGGTAGGGACAGAGAGAGAGGAAGAGAAAGAGAAAATCCCAAGCAAGCTCTGCATTGTCAGTGCAGAGCCTGATGCGGGACTCTATCTCATGAACCTCGAGATCATGACCTAAGCTGAAATCAAGAGTCAGATGTTTAACCAACTGAGCCACTCAGGTACTCCATCTATCTTTATTTCATTGCTTGTACTCAGAGTCCCTAAAGGTTTCAACTACTTTGATCAATGTAAAATGGTTCCCAACATTTGTGACATATTAAAATTATTTGGGAAGTTGAAAAAAAAAGTCTATGGCTGATATTTTTAAAAAAGGTGAATTAATTGATTTGGAGAAAACGCCAGCTATTGTTAATCTGAAATATTCCCTGAGTTCTAAAATACAATCAGGGCTGAGCATTGGATGGATTAGCTGGCAAAGGCTTCCTACAAAGTTGACTTTTCTCATCCATCTTGTTGTACTGCTCAAATGGCAATTGATGTGTTAATTACCCCCCCCCCCCCATGGAATGGATGTGGTATACTCAGAGTGTATGGATACTTGGAAACTGCTTTGATGGCAGGAAGAGGAAACTCCATCTTGACAAATCAAGTGAGTGTATAGATGCAAACTCTGCAATGAGGGTATTCCCTGGACTAGCTTTAAATTATGAGCTCAAATGTGAAGTTATTGAGCACGAAATAATATTCATTCTAAATAAACTTTTTGTATTAACCCACCACCAAACATGATCCTTGTACAGCGCTAGACATTTAGGATTGAGGGTTGAAGCAAATTCCGTCTCTGCCTTTACAGAGCACACAGTACAGTAATGGAGAGTGAGGCAAACACAGGGTAAATACCTTGAAACCAAACCTGGGACCATAACAACATGCTGTGTAGGAGAAGGAAACAGCATATTTGGTAACAGAGAGGGAAGAGCATTATTCTCCCTGAAAAGTTAGATTTTTTGCAGTATCGCTGGTCCTTATTTATATATATATATATTTTTTTCTCTTCCTTGCTTATTTTTGTTTGCTAAATAACAGAACATCATGATCTGATTTGAATAAAAATGTTTATTTATGCGAGCTTAAAAAAACAACAATGAATGAGTCAGGTTCAGCGAATTCTCTAGAGGCTTCAGCAATAGTTAATTGTTTCCTTCCTGGGGCAATTCCCAAGATTATGACTTGGAACTTCTCCAGAGGTGGTTGATAGGCCTAACTCCAGCAGAAGTTTCCAAGTCAAATGAATCTGGGGAATTATGGATTAAGGAAAGTTACATATGTTTGTTTACCTCAGGATTAGTTAGATCCTTTCAGATTCTAGTGTATAATATGACTCACCACAAGAGGGTATTTTGTTCAGGGGTTCCCAAACATAAGGAGCTCTGGACCTTTTTGATTTCCCCCCTTAGGACTGGCAGTAATACAGCTCTCTGAGCTCTTCCTGTTATATCTTATAAAAGTCTATGTTTCAATGTCTTCCCAACAGAGAGACTTCTGCCAAGTGCCGTATCTAAATTAACATCAGGCTCACACCAGTTTCTACCCTCTCACCTTTTCACTTTGTTCTTCACTGTGTGTTTCTCACGCCCCCTCAGAATTTAAGGTCCCTGCTAGAGCAGAGCCCTGCTCTTCTTCAGTGCTTGCTCCACAGTGAACACTCACAATATACTTGTTGACTGAGTTGATCCTGGGTCACCATCTTTAGTGGGTGGCTTTCGTTTCCATGGCCACAAGATGGCTGTTATTAGGGAAGAATAAGGCTACACGGGTATTATGTATGCCATTAGTCTACATGCTCACTGGTCCCCGGAGGCTCTGATTGTCACATAGTTGGCTTCACCTGTGTTATTTCTTTGGTTCCCTGAGCATTTGAGTTTGCAGCCTTGAACCAGACATTTCTTAGTCATTCCCAGGCTTTAAAGGCTATGATTTTATGATCTATCCATGCCAGCAAATGCCTTAGACTTATCTGAATACAGAAAGTTTTCACGTGTTGCATTTAAATTATTAACTTAATGATTTCTTTTTTTTTTTTTTTCCTGTAAAAATCTCCCAATAAAAAAACAAAGAAAGCACTTTCAGGTAATGGTCAGCTTTGTTCTGAAGTCATTCTTGGTCCTGTTCACTGAAGTAAAACAAATGCTGTGGAACACGTGAGGGTCCCTCCCCTGGGAAGGTTTGGCATGCAACTGTCACGAGTCCTAATCACAGTCTCAGGAACAATGATGACGCTGTCACTAGAAGGTCAAGAGAGGAAGCTCAGAGGCTCTAAAGTTTAAGCCAGAGCAAGACTGATGAGAGGACCCAGCAAAAAAAAAAAAAAAAAAAAGGCCCGCATAAAAGAAAATGAAGGCACCCAAAGAAAACACTGTGTGAAATGTGTTGAAAATTGGGATTTTTGGTTTTATAAAATATCCTGTCACCTCCTAACAATTTTCCATTTTGCCGTTTGATAAGTGACAAGTTTCACACCGCACAGGTGACCAATTCCACTAAAAATAGTTTCTGGAGCCTTATCCGAATCATTTATCAGAAGCCATAGAAACTGTTACCAGTGCGCTAGAGATACTCATTCATGGGAGTATAGTCCTATCTACACTCCTGAAAGGCTAGTGGATTTCAGGATGGGCCACTGATGTAAAGGTGATATTTACCAAGTGCCTACTAAATGGTAGGCAGAGGAGGAGACATGTTCACATTCATCATATTATTTCTTTCTTTTAATAACCTTGCTAGCCTCTTACAGAAGAGCATATGGTATAAATTTAGGCAAACAACTTGCACCTGCTGATCGTCCATTATCTCTAATCATATTGGCTTTGGACTGGTTGATACCCTTTTTCATTCATTCAGTGATTGTGTTTTGTAACACCCTCATGTTATAAAGGTAGTTTCTTCATTAGTACAACAGAGATAATAGTATCTGCCTTATTGCAAGAAGGAAGGGAGGGAAAAGGGAGGAAGGAAGAATAACAAGAAAAGGAAGAAAAAATGAGAGAAAGAAAATCAGGGGCATATATAAGTTTAAAATCAGACTACCTTTAGATTTCTTAAGAGGAACACTAGAAATAAATAAATACATACATACATAAATACACAATAAGTAAATAAATAAAACAATCGCTTCAAAACCCTGAAGGAGAATTCTTTTGTCCTTGAGTCTATATCCTGGCAAACTGTTAAGAAGGCAGAGGGTAGAATAAAAATATTTTCAGACATGGAGGGCTTCCAAAAATTCACCCAAGCTCATGTGACCCCTTTTCTATCATCTCTCTGTCCTCCAAATATCGCTATATATGTACCCTTCTTCTCTTCATAATTATTGCAGCCATGCTTCCCATGCAATATTCCTTTGTAAAATACAATTAAAAATAAATTACTAGAAAAAATGAAATACATCTTCAATTTTTATTATTAGAGTCAAGAGACATTAGGTTATATTTTAATAAATATGATGTGAACAAAACTAACATAAGGATAAAAAAGAATTACAAAATCTGTACATGTTTTTCATTAAAAGGGAGTGAGTGCAGAAACCATTAAATTGAATCATTATTACATTTGAAACTTTGAGGTGTTCCATATATGTAACATAACAATGTTATCAGGGACACAGCGATTCCTTATTTAGACAGAAACATACATAGTTTAACACACCAAGCTTTTATCAATGTTCTATGTTTTTAATGTTACAAACACTTTTCACTTGTTAATTTATCCATTCTAGGCTGAATTGGTCACCAGTGATACCCCAGGTTATAATGTACATCTAAAATATTTCTAAATTTTGTGTCAGTAACATTTAGGAGGAAAACTAATCTCCCCAAATATGTGACAGAAGGCTTTCAAAGTAATTTCAGCCTGTACAGGATATTCAGACATTCATGTCCTTTATTTAAAATGAAGGAGGTACACCTGCGTGGCTTAGTCAGTTGAGTGACCAACTCTTGAGCTTAGCTTAGGTCGTGATGTCAGGGTTGTGGGGCCCTGCATTGGGCTCTATACTGGGAGTGGAGCCTGCTTAAGATTCTCTCTCTCTCTCTCTCTCTCTCCCCCTACCCCTTTCCCATGCTTGCTTGTGTAATCTCTCTCAAATAATATAATAAATATACTATCATATATAAAATAAAATAAAGGAAATGATAATACATTTTCAACATTCATCTTTAATTTTTCACCAATAGCTGGTTCTAACAATATATCCTATAAAGTTTCACTTAAGTTAAATTATCTTTCAGCGTAAGAAAAAAGATTCCAGATCCATAAATATCTTATTGAGTGAACCATTTACATGTATATGTATATATATGTTTTTCAAACTTCTAAGGTATTCAGAGATAACTTTCACCAAATGTGCTCTTGAAGATTATCCCCTATTTCACTGATGATTCTGTTAAATTACAAAATATAACAATCTGCAAAATTCTTGAAGCAAACCTACTATCATAAAGCAGGCTACATTCCTTCTTCAGAAGAGAGTAAGAATACCAATGCTATCAAACAAAGGAGCAAATCTGAAGCATCTCATTTGTGTCGTTAGAATTTGGGACCTAAACTATTTTTTTTATTTTGTAGGAAAACCAAGAGTTCGATCAGTCTACACAAAACTTTTCCCCTGAAAGCTGATGAACATCAGCATGCATGGAAGTCAACCTAAAATCAATTGTCATATTGTTCCATCATTAGTGCAAAAAAACTAAAATTGAATACATTAGTCTTTACATAATTCACACAGTATAACCTGGAAGACTTTTTTTTTTTCCTAGGGAGCCACTTAGGAGGAAGAATAGAACACAACTTCCAGATTGGACAGAGACAGCATACTCAAGGAAGTGGCAAGAAAAACACACACACGTGCCCGTACACACACACACCCTAGTTGAATTGCTCGCTTCCTGAAATGCTTGACCATATGATAAAACATTCCAAAGTTTTTTTAAATTAAGTTGGAGGACTTGAAAGTATTAATGATAATGGCAGAAAATCATGACAGCAAAACAAAACAAAACAAAAACAAAAACAAAAACATACACTTATTAGCTGACATAAACAAAATAAATCATGCTTAAAATGATCATAGTGAAAGTCTGATAAATTTCATGGGAGGATGTAGAGAAAAGGATGCAGGGTGTGACGGGAGGTAAGGGTGCTTTTTGTTTCTGGCAGAAAGTTAATAGATGATGCCTACAAATTATAAATGAAGCGGTAGCAGGAAAAGTTATCAAAAGGTGAGTATCCCAATAAACTGCTAAAAGAATTGTAAGTAGTCACTTGTGGGGCGTAGGATAAAGAATTGTAGTGAAGTAGAGGACTCTGATATCCAGATAAGGTTTGTAAAACATTTTGACTTGTAAAGCTCTGCACATGTTTAAAATAATTTAATAAAAGCTGCTACTCTGATTTAGTATTTTTATTCTTCGCTTTATCAAAGCCTTGATCTCCTAAAATATCTGTTTCAAAGTTTTTTTCTCTAAGTATATGGATACGTCAATCTCTAGAAACTGTTTAAAAACTACTCCGTTATCCTGACTCAATCTAATGTTCCAATATCATTTTGAGTCGTTCTTAAAACTTTTAAGATTATTTTATCTGAAACATCAATTGATTCTCATTCCATGGATCTTTGTGTTTAAAGCTCAAGAATTTTGACATTTGAAAGGTTCAGTGGGGGTTATTTCTTTTTGTGCTTATGACTTTAAGTGGTTCAGAAGACTTCAAATTTTCTTTTTAGAAAGTCACCTCACCTCTGAGCAGAGAAACCCCTGCCCCTTAGAGGGAAAGCTTTTGTACAAATTTCAACCAAGAAGAAATGAGGTTAAAGTGGAAAGTATTTGGCAATGATACGTTTTAGCCCTTGCCAGAATGACAGTTATTGTGCTTTAAGTTTGTAAAACTTCATAGTGTCATGCTTAATATGAAATATAAAGTTGTTCTTTGGGATGCATAAGTTAAATTTTATATTAAAGCAGGTAAAGCAAAGATAAACTTGCCTTCATCAATTTGCTCACAAATTCTGACTCTATCTTTGTGGAGATCTCTTTTCCTATTTTTATTTTACTACAAAGACAATAAAAGCATGAGACAAGTAGCTTGGATCTGAAATGAATTTCATTCTCTTTAGTGACCTGAAACATTTCCCTGGGAAATTTTTACTTTGGCCAGTAGTCCTCCATAACCTGAAACCTTTCAGGGATTCTCATCCTTCTGAATGAAAAATTATTCCTTGGCTATAATTTAGAGCCTCTGAAATTCCCAACTGGAATTTGGACTTGAGGGTGCCTAATAAAAACACATGGGAAATTGCCTTGAGTTATTCAGAAGCAAATGACACTTTGTATTTAAAATGGAGAAGAGATTGCTTTCTTGTACAATACCTATGCTCCAAGTAAATCATACCCTCTGTCTGAAGATTCACTGTAGGGTTCACATTGACCTAGAAGCAATTCAATCTACAGAGATCAAGGCCAAGGGGAAAGGGAGATACGACATAAAAGCCAATTCATTATACTAGTCATCCATTCCCCAAATGGGTGTGCAGTTGCAATCAGGTTAGTATGAACATCGGGGTCACACAGCATATGGAGGCCACATGAAATTGCAAAAGACAAAGCGACCTGGTCTGCTTGGGTCATATAATGGAAGATAGATTTTCATCTTATGCTGTGTTGGGAACATATTGTGATGATGAGGGCTTCTTTTCTACAGGCTACCTCCCCAAGGCACCTCTGCATCCTCCGTTGTTAGAGACTTCCAGAAGGCTCTGGGTTTAGGTCTTCCACTGCTCTTCCCACACTCTTGTTGTGAACAACGGTAGGGAGTGTAGCAAAAGAGATTTTAAGGGTCCATCAGATCATCATTGATTTCCAGTCTCTGAATTACTCCAACTCATATAGTTTGATTTCATTCAGTCCTACGTTGCCCCCCCCCCCCACACTTTGGAGGTTTAATTACTAGAACCATTTGTGCCCTAAAGATAGAGAATCTGAACCACTTCGAAGCATGTGAAGGTAACTAAGCACCACCATCCCTTTTCTCTGGAATCTCTTCAATACAGTGAATTTCAGACCAGATTCATAATGATCCCCAGTTCTTCTTAATCTCAGCCTCTACATTTCTGTGACTCGTCCCACACACCAAACACACTAGGTCCAGGAATTTGTCTGGACATTAAAAGAAACCTTGGAGACATTAAAAGAAACCTCAAATGCAAAATATTTCAGATGCAGTCATGATCTTTTCTCCCCTCCAGGCAGATCTCTTTTTCTGCTTGCTTCCATAATTAGGGACATTGCCTCCCGCCTTAATCAACTAAACCAGACACGTTTGTCTTTACCTTGAGTCCTATTTTTCCCATGCCTTATTCCCACATCCACTTAATCACCAACTCTTGATAATTCTTACTCTATCTAGTTTCTGTTATTAATATACGCTGTCACCTCCCTATTTTACTATTGTAAAATCTTCCTTACTGCTAAGCTCACCTTGCCTCTAGCCTTTTCTCACTCTTCATTCTGCCAATGTAAATCACAAATAGAATGATTGCAACCTTGCAATGGCTCCGTATTGCCTCAGGATAAAGTACCTTTTCCTTAGTTGAGGCCTGAAAGTCTCATCTGATTTGACCGGTCTTTGCCCTACCTCATAACTTTTATTCTACCCAGATGAGCCATTCATTTTAATGCCTTGATGATGCTTGTGTTTTCTAAGCAAACTTCTTATGTTTTCTAAACAAATCGACTTGTCTCATACCTCTGTGCTTTGCAGGTGTTCTTCCCTGTGAAGCCTCTTCCTTGTCCGGCTAGTGGATTATCTAGTCTTCCTTCAGAGGCTATTAAGCTTCACCTTCTTGTGGGTCTTTCTAACACACAGAGTGGGGTCCAGGAGAGCTTAATCCTGCTGTCCCACTATGTCATTTTCTTCTGTCTTATTTATTTCTCCTCCCACTGTATTCTGGCTTCTCCTGTCAGTATTCCTCTGAAAGTGCTTTTGCTAAAACCCCAAATGACCTTCAATCTGCTAAGCCCAATGGGCCTTTTTTGGTGTTTACTTACTTGGCACAAGCTGTGTTGGAGACTGTGGATTATGTTCTTGTTTTGGAGCTTTCCCTACACTACTAGATTGTGGGGACCCCACATTATCTTAATTTCCCCTTCCCTTCCTCCTTCCTTCCTTCCTTCCTTCCTTCCTTCCTTCCTTCTTTTCTTCCTTCCTTCTTTTCTTCCTTCCTTCCTTCCTTCCTTCCTTCCTTCCTTCCTTCCTTCCTTCCTTCCTTCCTTCTCTAACCAGTCCTCTCTCTAATCTTCCTCTGTCTACTCTCTCAATTGTTGACATTCTCGGGCTATGTTCTTAGTCCACCAGGTTACTTAGCACCTTAATCTTATCCACATTCATAAATCTTACACGTATCTAATAACTTATTAGACAACTGCATCAGAGCTTGAGATATAGATCTGAAGTTTATTAACATATATGTTTAGCTAAAGCTATGGAAGTCAGTGATATTGACTTTTAAGAATGGTTGAAAGAAGAGGGCAATGGTGGTTCTAGGAAGATCAGAAAAGCTGTTTTAATAAAGAAGGTGTCAAATATAGCCAAGAAGAGAAATAAGAATTATTTTGGGGGGCGTCTGGGTGGCTCAGTTGGTTAAGCTTCTGATTTCGGCTCAGGTCATGATCTCTCAGCTCGGGGCATGATCTCATGACTCATGATTTCAAGCCCCACATTGGGCTCTGTGCTGACAGCTAGCTCAGAGCCTGGAGCCTGCTTCAGATTCTGTGTCTCCCTCTCTTTTTGCCCCTCCTCCATTTGTGCTCTGTCTCTCTCAAAAATGAATGAACATTCAAAAAAAATTTTTTTTTAATTATTTTGAGGTAGGGGGGAGGAGCATTCTGTGTCAAGGATAACATTAGTGAACTTGTGGAAGCACTTTTAGTAGATAGTTGAGACAGAGGTGGACTTGCTTTGTTCATTAACATGCCTTCACATCCATTCCTTGGATAGGACAGGAAGCAACAGTCCTGGCCGTGCATTTGGTGGTGGTTATGGGAAGGGTCAAAGACTACAGGCCACTATACCTCACTTGTCTTTTTCACCATAAACACAGGTCAATTTTGACACTTCTATCTTTTGGAATCCCAAGTAGCCTATGAAAGATGGTGGCAGTAAAGCCTTTTTACAAGTATGAGTACATTAGGCTGTCTGCCATAGCTGGCTCTCCCAGATCCCACGCTCTCCTAAGGATAAAACTATCTGCCATCTCCTCTGTGTTGAAATTCCATTCATCTTCAAGAAACAGATCAAATAATCACTTCCCCCTAAAGACATCCTTGTTTCACAAAAGAATCATTGCTTTTCTTCTGTGTTCTCAGAGGACTTTGTATACAAATTCACTATGTGTTTACAACATTCTCCTTCATAATATAGTTATATTTGGAGGTCTTCTCTCCCCTCACAGGACACTGACTAAGTTTTCTTTACACCCCAGATTTTACCTAGTAAATTAAGGTATTTAATCCTTATTAAATTAACTTGAAATGTCTATATAGCATGATTTGTCTAATTATAACAAATTATTTTAAAAGTCGAGACCTAGTTTTTCAAGAGGGAGAACTACATTTTTATAGAGAAGAAAAAACACAAGGCAGTTGAAATCACTTCTGTTCCCTTCTCATATTATGATGGCTACGACCTTCAGGTATAATTCTGAATTAGGTAGAGCTCTACTCTTCACCTCTGAGAAAGGCTTGGCTACTATCTTCCTACATACAGAAGGAAGAGACTTATAAGTAATATTCTGTGACTATAGTCTGTTAGCAGCATTCTGAATAGTGTACAGTCAGCTTGGCTCTGCCTCTAAACTGGATTTGCTTTGGATGGGCATCTTACATCATATGACAAATATGAGAGTGATGGTCTGATTTATAATCTTCACCTTCAAGAACATATTGAAGCTGGATTGTGCTCCTAAGAAATTTGAAGTTAATGTCTAAATGAAATTTAGGTTTCCTGCCAATCTTCTGCTTTTAAACAATATCATTCTATGTATGTGGTCTCCGGCCTGGAAAAGTTATGTTTGGTTCTTTAAGCTAATTATTGCCAATATGATGTCAGTTTTGTGACATGGTTTCTCACTGGTGGGGCAACATTTGAAATCAAGTGTCAAATGGATTCTCAGTGTGCATGAATATCATAACATCTTCAAATCAACTGAAAATTTATGTCACTTCACAATGTGGTCAGTTGCCTTAAAGTAGTTGTGAATTGCTAGATTTTTGCCTTTTTATCCAAAATAATCGTCTTTTTGTGAGCAAGCTGGTACTTGGCAGAAGACCTGATGAAAATAAGTAATATTGGAAAGTGCTAAGAATTCTTGAAAGGTGCCCATGCTTTAATTGCTATTTGACCCCATTCCTCTTCCCACCAGACAGAGCACAGAGCAAATGATATGATGGATGCCGAATGCAGATTCATAATTCACCACAGTTAGGAACACTTATAATGGCGCATTTTCAAACTCAGTGAAAATGCCCAAGCAGATCAACATCTCATTCAATAGAGTCAGTGCAGATATAATGGAGTGTCTTCTTCAGTATATTCAGTGAAGCAGAGTAAGGGCCAGACTCCAATTATTTCTTATGGTGATGGAGACAGGGTGTGTTCACAAATGCAAATGGGGACATGAATCAAATTTGTGTCCTCTCCTATATACACACACACATACAGAGACACAGAGAGAAAGAGAGAGGGTGAGGCAGGGAGAGAGTGTGTGTATGTGTTTGAGAGAGAGAGAGGTGATTCTAAAGAAAAAAATCTATATTTATGTATTAAAAATGGCTTAAGTGTCCTCAAATGTCACACAAGGAAGAGAATATCATTGAAAAAACAAATGCCTCTTTGCAAGGGTTATGATAATGTATTTTAATGAATGAGTTCCCTGTCATTAATGCTTTAATTAGAATATTGAGCAAGAACTTAATAAAGTGGAATCATTTCTTCAAGCTAACAATGAAACTTTGCCGATAGCTGCTTACAATGGAAACTGACAATAGACATTTTAGACATTTTTAAAAACAGTTCATTGAAAGTTTTCCATGAATAAATGATTTCTCCCCCAGTGTTGAAATTCACTGCCAAAATATTTGGGACTGGACACCTGGGGCATTTGCTTCCTTCTTGGGCACAGGCCCCCTTCTCATTTCACATACTGTTGACCCAAGGAGTTCCATCTGTTATGGTCAGAACCCACATTCCAAGAGAAAAAAATTGGCATCGGCGTCCACAGCATCACATCCCGTTTCATTGACCCTACTGGGTGGTGCCCCTTGAAAGCTCCAAACTTCCAAGGAGCTGAGGCATGCCTGATTTCCCTCTGCCATCTTTCACTAAGCCTCGGGCTGGGTTCTGCCACTTAGGGCTCATTGTGAATTTTATCTTACTGCTACAGTGTCTTTGCATTTTATCCAGGCTCTGACTGGGGCATGGACGAATGGGGCTCTGCTTTCCATTATAGGATTTCCAGGCGTCAGTATACAGGTGAAAAAGCAACGGTCCCTTTCTGGCCCTACAAATCATCCTACACAGGCCAGTATTGACCTCCATTGACTCCCATTCTGCTGGCATCTAGGACCACCGTGTGTATGTGTGTGTGTGTGTGCATGCATGCGTGCGTGTGTGTTCTTCTGACCTTTTCTTGGAAGGACCCTTCCCGTTGATTCTATTTGTTCCCATTATTCAAATTTAGCTGTGTTCTCTGTGGCCAAACAAACCATTAGATCCAATGTGGACCAAATTCCAGGGTCTTTTCTCCTGTTTTTTAAAACTATGTGCACACAGTTTTTATGGGCTTCACCTCTGTTACGATTGGGCACACAATTCTGCTGAAGCCACAGTTATTTTGCAAGTCAGCGAGGACTTCTCCAGCCCTGGGTTGGAGTTACATTGGTAACTTTGCTCTAAATTCTCTCTTTAATGGAAAAAAACATGGACGGAAGGAGGAGGAGCATAAATCTTGCAAGTTGCTTTTCCCCGAGACGAGCCAGAAGGAGCCCTAAATGAAGACACTGTGCGCGGCTGGCGGCTGTATTCGTCTCATTTCGATTTCAACAAGTCGTTCCAGCCAGGGAAGCATTTAGAAGGTAAAAGGGGATCACCCGGTTGTCAATCCAGTTGTGACTTCGGTGTTGCGTTCGTGTCTTCAAACGGCCAAGTGGCGCGTTGCTCTGTGATCGAGTGCCTTTGTCCTGACAGAGGTTTTCATTTTGTACCTTGCACCATTGTTTTTGGCCACAGATCAAGCCTCACATCTTTCTGGTCATAGAATTCCTTTCTTTCTGCAGGCTCAGGCCGCCGCGTAACCTGAGACGCCTCCATTTCCCAGCAGACAGCACATTAAAGGGAGGCCTGCCGGCCAGCTGCAAAGACAGGTGTTGCTCTTTAATTTATACCCGCCCCCATTTATTTGTCCTAAGCATTCCTCTCCCAGGGTTGTTCACAAACGCTGAAGGGACCGGACAGATTTTATAGGCGCTGGGGTGCGGGATTAAAAGGCTTCACCTGCTTGGTAGTTTAGCTCAGTGAACAATGCTTCCAGATGTAGCGCGACTCTTCTGTTGCTTTGTTGGACCCTCATCAATGAGCAAGAGGGGGGTGCGGGGCCGCTCAGCAGTCCACCGCATAATGTGTTTACAGATTCAGATTCCATCGCCTCTCTTTGCAGAAGGCTGACTCATGCTGCTCTCGGAGAAACTGGAGAAGTAAAGAAAAGGCTGTGATGATCGTCCCCTTTCTTCATCCATGTTGCAGGGCCATGAAAACCTGCACTGGCGGAGTCCTATCAAGTTTAACGTTGGTAGGGCGAATCCAGATCCAGTTTTATAGTGCTATTATATAAATGAAAAGAATCGAATATCATAGCGTTTACTGCAGACTCTGCTGTTTCTTCAAATATGAGTTTGGAGAGTGTCACGATTTGCATTGGAGAATGAGCCCATAGGCTGAGTGAGGTGTGGACTGTGGCTTGTCTGTCTCCATCAGCCATTATTACATCTTCTGATATTGGCAACAAGGCTTCAGAGGGTTGTTTCTCCCTTGATCTGAACTTTAGCTGTCAAAATCCCTCTTTTTTAAAAACATTTGTTGACATGTATTTATATCTTGATGGAGTAAGCAGTGGAGGGGCAGAAAGAAAGGGGGACAGAGGAACTGAAGTGGGCTCCAAGCTGACAGCAGGAAGCCCCATGGGGGGCTCAGGGCTCGAATTCACTGAACTGTGAGATCATGACCTGAAGTCGTTGTTCAATCAGCTGAGGCACCTGGGTATCCCCATCAAAATCTCTCTTTCAGTGGCCTCAGTTTATTTATTTTTCACAAGCTACCCCAATGTTCCATTCTCTGGGTCTTCACACATGGACTTGGGTAACTCCGGTTATTTTCTCCTTTCCACGATCTGATGTGGATGGGCATATTTTCCACAGTTCAGTACAGATTAGCATTCTCTATCATTAACAGAAGGCATCACGTTTGTGATTTAGGTAACATGTAAAAAGTACAGACTGTGCATCAGTGAAACCACGGGACTAACAAGATGCCCATGAGTTAGGATCATTCCTTCCTGACCCTTGGAATTGTCACTTTCAAGACGTTTGGATGGGGCAATGGCCGCATAGGAGACAATAGCCTGTTCTTATCTTTTAAAACTTCCTAGAAACTGGTCCTTCAGGAAAGTGTCACGTTCTTCATTTAACGCTGACCTCATCCTTCAACTCTGCCTTGTTTTCTTCAAGCAGGAATCAGATAACCCAGGCCGGTTGCACAGCTTTGGAAGTGGCCCTTCCATTAAACTGTCATTGTGGGCTTTTGAAAACACTGTGTCTTTGGTATGCTCGGAAACCCATCACCACAAAATGCCCTGCGTGCTGATCACAAATGGTATGAAGCACACTCCGTGCATAAGGAGTTGCTGTAGGACTTCATGCCTTTGCTGGGACATTTCTTCTGACCCTGCTGCTTCCTCAGTCCCTCTTTTCTGCCCTTTTACCTGGATAATTCCTACTTTTCTTGTAGCCCTAAATCAAGCCTCTTCTCTTTCGAGAAAACATCCCAGCCTTTCCTGAGCAGCACTAGACACTTGCTTCTCTCTTGGGCTCCTTCCCACACCTGCATTACATGACTTTTGCTCTGATCATTCTTTGTTCTGGATCCTTATTTTAGGTGTCTCACCAGACCACGCATTCCTTGAGGATAAGCACGGTGTCTTATTTATTCATCTTTGTGAACATAGGTCTTTCTTCACACCCCTCCTCCACCCCGCCTGTCTCTCATGTAGCTTCCCGGTAGAGTCTCAGACACACAGTAGGTGCTCAGTTAATATTGGTTGAGTTTATGAGCAGAGAGGCGAGTGGATACATCCATACTTGTAGTTGATCTGGAAAGGTTTGGAAGGACCAAGGCAGTCTCTAAACCTGTGAAAGAGACAATGAACGTGAGGCATGGAGAAGGGAGTCTCCTAACTCCAGCTGCCTGTTTTCTGGGACTTTGGACCAAGTGCCTAAAATGCACCAGTGTTACCCTTCACTCAACTTTCTTTCCGTCTTTGTATTGCTACTGTGTTCAGGAAGGCCACGTGATCAGTGAGACAATGTGGGAAATTCACAGTGTGGCACCCTGCCTCCCCAAACACCTGCTGATCATAGTCCATCTTATCTAATATTTCACACTTACAAGTAGAAGATTTACCTTTGCTTCAAAATAAAATAAGGATGAATATATTGTTGCATCATAGATAAATATCAAAGAGCATGGTGTTTTCCTTCCTGTGCAGAAAAGTAGTTATTTTTGATCATATGGTGTTCTTTTTAAAATTTTTTTTAACATTTATTTATTGTTGAGAGACAGAGTGTGAGCAGGGAGGGGCAGAGAGAGAGGGAGATACAGAATGTGAAACAGGCTCCAGGCTCTGAGCTGTCAGTACAGAGCCCGATGCAGGGCTTCCACCCACGAAACGTGAGATCATGACCTGAGCCCAAGTCGGCCGCTCAACCCACTGAGCCACCCAGGTGCCCCTGACCCCATGGTGTTCTTGTGCTGATTTGTTTTAGCTCTCTTCTCCCTCTGCTTGTCTCATGGAGCTATAGGCAAACAACTTCATGGCAACTTTCAAAAATACTCAGAGCAAAGGGGTGCCATGAAATCCTGCTTTTATAGGGGAAGAAAGAGAGGCTCAGAGAGGTCAAGTAACTTACCCAAAGGGCACAGAGCTGGCTCATGGCAAAGCTGGAATTCAAGCGCATTCAGACCGGATCTGGAGTCTGTGCTACCAACTACATGATAAGCTGTCTCTTGTTCAGAACTCCACACTGTGTGAAGGACAAATTATTTATAGGGGAAGAAACTGAGCAGCTGATTTAAAGGATCCCTTAGAAATGCTCCATTAAAGGAAAAAAAGTAGAGACAGTTAATAATTTTACTTGTATCTCCAGACCCTGGTACATTTTTTGAATGCTCATGCAATTTGGACCTCAAACCAAATAACGATATTTCCTGAAGTAACTAATTCTGTAACTTGGAAAAAAAAACAACAACTATGACTCTACTTACCTCATGCAGAGGGCCATGACATCTGGCTTAAATGTCCGGGAGTTTAAGTCAAGATACGCTTACATAGTAAAACTACTCTGTTGTTGTTTTACTCTTTCCTTCCTGCTTGGAAAAATTTTAATGTTTAAACTTATCTACAAATTGTATATTTTTTTCCCCAGAAAGCAGAGGTCACAGAGATAAATGTCAGCTGTCAGAAGAGACTCAGATGAAGGTGATGTTCTTTGATAATGGCTTCTAAGAAGAAAGACCATCAGAGTGAAATCCGGTAATCCCGTATTTCTGATTTCATGTCTACTGAGATGCTCAAACTTGAGTGCAGACCTTGGTAAAGTACTGTTTGCTGAAAGGTAGCTCTGTCTCCTGGGGGCTCTGGAATGAGATCTAGTAGAAATTTTCATTCAAGTTGAATAGAAAACATAAAAGAGAGTGCTCTATGGAACTCAGAGGTCTGGCAATGATGGATTTATTCCATGTGTGAAAGACTGGAATAAGTGTTCTTCCCACGGTTGATTTATTAATTGGTTTATTAAGAGAGTCCCACAAGTTAATATTCTACTACCTGCTTGAATCCAGCTATAAACTCCTAGGCTGAGAGCCCACAAATCAAATATAAATGGACATTCTAATACTTTTCCAATGTTTTTACATTTATTTAGATATGTACCTATAATCTACTTAATAATTTCCTAAGCAATAGTAAGGTGCCTAATTTGAGTCAGATATTGCATTTTAATTTTATTTTTAAATTTGGCTATTTCTGAAGAAGATGATGCCAAATTAACTTATGGGGAAATTATACTCCTTCTTGAAATACGCCTGCCTAAATCTATGGCATGAACTGTGCCCATTTTTGAAAGGATTCCTTTAATAATATTCTCTTGTTTTATGAGATTCCATGGCACTATAGCATGACCAAACAAATTACCTCCTAGACATTGCTTAATTTCCCATCGTCCTAATTCTTAAAGATTTTTCAGATTGTTTTTCAATAGGAGAAATTCCATAAGATGATCAAATTCATTATTTCACTGTTGAACAAAATTGTACCTGAACTCTCTTAAAAGTGCTTCTTTTCATTTAAAAAAAAAAAGCTATAGCAAATGAAAGGCATCTATTATATAACTCCCTGGAGTGGATCCCTCTCCTGTTAACTCAAATTTTCAGGAAGCTTGAATTCCTCCAATTCCATTTTAATGCCTTTTATTTTTTTCTCATTCTGTTTCAGTGGCAATGAAGAACAGCTGGCCACCATCCTCTGTAATAATAACCTTCATATAGTTGAAACTCACATGGTTTTGGACATGGCACTCACAAAAACATCTCCTTGCAAGTGATGTAGCTTATTTGGTATTTCCCCCTGTAAATAGCTCGATTCCTTATAGCCAAACCTTCCAGCGACTATCAAATTTTGGCTCTGTTCAGTATAATGCAAGCATTTTCTGCCTTGTCTATTCAGGAATGTCTTCCGAAGAGGTTTCATAATAAAATTTATTGTGTTTAATTTATGACATACAATGTAAGAAGAATGGAATGCTTTTCTGTTAGGATTTGCATTGATAATGAAAGGTTACCATAGTGCCGGTCTGCTTTTACCAAATTTGCCAAATTCTGAAGGGAATGCCAATTAGAAGTCGGTAATGTTTCTCACTGCAACAGATTGAGACCAATACCTGGTGATGAGGGCCTGTCGCTGTTGGCTGGACCCTACTTCTAATTGGGAACAAAGGCAAATGCTAGATCAAATCGAGTGTTTATGAAGTGATATCAATCATTCCCAGTACTAGCCACACCCCAAGAAAGCTGAGGAAGTGATTCACTCTTTCTGAGGTCATCTTTTCTCTTAGTTATCGGGGTAGCCAAAAGTCTGAAAACGCTCACATTTTTCTCTCTTTAGGAAAAAACAACATTGATTTTAGAGGCTTGTGTTATGGAGGCCAGGGGGATTTTCCCATTACAGCAAAGAGGAAGCTGGGTTTGGATTTGAAAGCCAGACTTTTCTTGGCCTGAGTTTCTCACTTGAATGGGATTCTGGTTTGCCCCCTCCTCACCTCTCCAACCCCCAAGCAGCTAAAACCCCACCTCCTCCCTTGGACCATATGGGGAAGCTGGCTCAGTGGCTGTTATTCTACGGACTCCAAGTTCACACAGCTGTTCATTCCCTGCTTAATGTACCGGTAATTACAGCAATGTGCTCTTCTCTTTTTCCAATCATGTAACCTTCTTCTAATGGAAAATGATTTGTTTTTAACAACTTCCATGCATTTTGTTCTTTAATAAGAAAGGGTGTCTCGTGGTACCAGGGGATTGAATTTTCTATAAAAAGCAAAAGTCTCTGTATCAGTTTCCAGCTCCATAGGAGGGCTCCGTGGGACTGCCAAAATTGGAGGGGGGGGGGACTTAAGTGGGTGTAACTAACTTGATATGAATAGGTCAGTTGGGAAACAAAGCAAGCTCATCGCCTTCTGCACATGGAGGTGGTGAAAGAACATTTTTAAAAAATGTGAAACTGGGAAAAATCAAAAGTACAAATTGAGCTCTTCTTTCATGATCCAAATTCAATGTGCTCTCAAAGGATTTTTAAAACAAATATCTGAAGAGCTTTTTCACTTATCTTAGTTCTCTCTTTTGGAGCATGTAAATTTCTTGCTTTGATGGTTGGCTTGGGTGGAGACTCAAAGGGTAGAAAGAGATGCATCTTTCCCTTGAGCCTTGCCAGACTCTGGGGCACAGATCAAATGTGCATGTGTGTGTTCACATTATCATTTCATTTGTGGATAAAATATATCAATCACACTTGGAATCTCCACCCTTATAGCTCCTTAAATGGCACCGGGAATCACTTCAAGTGGATCATTTTTAAAGCAAAACCTTTCCAACTGAGAATACTTTCTTCTGGGGCGTTTATTAAAAAAATAATTAATCAACAATAGTAGCAAAGAAAACCAAATCAAATCCCTGTGTGTGGATGGAAATGCTAGTTCTATACAACACATAAAGCTAATTTGATCTGAACGATGAGGGCAAAATAATTCCTTTACATGAGAATTCAAAAATCAAGGAAGTTGAAGGCATAATAGACTATGCTTCCAAATCGAATATGGCTCATTTGACATTTTAAGGATTCATAGAATTTAAGATTTAGCTGAAGTTATAAAATAGATATTCTGAGCCCCAAATCCTTTGGCGCTAAAATGTATCCGCATCTCCTAGGGACATTCATTTTCTTACTTATGTGTTCCCTTTACACTAATAATGGAGAGTAACAAGATGCTTGCCAGAAACCACCTATCTTCTGCTCTGTCCCTCTTACCTAGCTCCCCTTCCAGAAATCTTTGGGTTTATCATAGCAATTCCTTCAGAAATTTGATGACACCAAAGTGAGGACATTTAAAATACTCGTGTTGGATGTTGAAAGTAAGTGACTTCTAAATTTACAATCAGCATTGACAAGACCATTGATTTCCTCAAGAACTACCACAGTCAAGGCGGCAGTGACAAAGCACTTTTGTTCCTCTGTCTTTAGTCAAAACCTCCACATGTGGTGAACTATAGCGAGGGGGTCTGCACTTCCTCCCCATGAATACAGTGCTTAAGTCTACGTTTGACTTCGCCCTTTTGGAAACCATTGTTTCCAGCTTTATGAAAAGTAAAAATTCTATTTAATATGCCTAAGCAAGTGTTGAGAATGAAGATCTTCAGAAGGAGTAGCAAGACTCTAACTCAGGTGTCTATCTTACCTAGATTCTAGCTCCTCAGACGATTGTATCAGTAGCTTTGAGATTTTATTTTCAAAGGTTTAAGTTATTTTGATATCCGTTAGACCATCAAAACCATAAATAAGAATTGATGAATGTCAGAATAAGAAGTTGTATGATAAATAATTGTTCTCCTACTTATCAGCAAGTACTATTTTGTCTTTTCCAGCTTTGTTAGAGAATAACTGACAAATTTGTATATATTTAAAATGTACAATGTGATGATTTGATATACATTCTGAAGGATTACCCCAGTCAAGTTCATTAACACATCCATCACCTCACAGTTACCTTTTATTATGTGTGTAATGAGAATGATTAATTAAGATCTACTCTTTTTGCAAATTTTAAGTATGCAATATAGTATTATTAACTACATCACCATTTTGTAGATTGGATTCCCAGGACCTATTGGTTTTATAACAGAAACTGTATCTTTTGACCAACATCTCCCTATTACCTCCATCACTAATCCCTGGCAACAACCATTTTACTTTCTGTTTCTATGAGTTTATTTTCATTTTTTTATATTCTACATATAAATGATACCTTGCAGTATTTGTCCTTCTCTGTATCATTCATTTCACTTAACATAATGCCCTCTGGTTTTATCGATAATGTTGCAAATAACAGGATTTCTTTCATTTTTTTAAAGGTGAAGACTATTCCATTGTATATGTGCCACATCTTTAACTGTTCATCTGTTGACAGCTCATGTTAGATTTCTTTTTTTTTTTTTTAATGTTTTATTTATTTTTGAGAGACAGAGAGAGAGACAACGTGAGCAGGGCAGGGTCAGAGAGAGAGGGAGATACAGAATCTGAAGCAGACTCCAGGCTCTGAGCTGGCAGTCAGCACAGAGCCTGACACGGGGCTCGAACCCATGAACCGTGAGATCATGACCTGAGCCAAAGCCGGACACTCAACTGGCTGAGCCACCCAGGCACCCCTCATGTTAAATTTCTAAAATCAGCTATTGTGAATAATGCTGCAATAAACATGGAAGTACGTTTTTCAAGAGAATGACTTTTCTTTTCATTTGGGTACAAACCCATAAGTGGGATTGTTGGGTCATATAGTGGTTCTATTTTTAATCTCATAAGGAACCTCCATACTGTTTTACGTAGTGGCTGCACCAGCTTGCATTTCCACCAACATTACACAAAGGCTCACTTTTCTCCACATCCTCGCCAGCATTCATTATCTCTTTTTGATAATAGACATCCTAATAGATGTGAAGTAATATCTCATTGTGGTTTTTATTTGCATTTCCCTGATGGTAAGTGATGTTGAACACTTTCTAATGTAACTGTTGGCCATTTCTATGTCTTTTTTGGACAAATGTCTATTCAGGTATTTTTTCCATTTTAAAATAGATTTGTTTTGTTTTATTTTACTTTATTTGCTATTGAATTGTATACGTTCCTCATATGCCTAGATATTAATCCCTCATCAGATACATTGTTTGCAAATCCCTCATCAGATATTGAAAAATCCCTCCTTTTCAGTTTACTGATTTTTAATTTTTTAAAAAAAATTTTTTTGGGGGGCGCCTGGGTGGCTCAGTCGGTTAAGCATCTGACTTTGGCTCAGGTCACGATCTCACAGTTCATGGGTTCGAGCCCCATGTGGGACTCTGTGCTGACAGCAGCTCAGAGCCTGGAGCCTGTTTCATATTCTGTGTGTGTGCCTCTCTCTCCCTCTCTGACCCTCCCCTGCTCATGCTGGCTGGCTGTCTCTTTCTCTCTCTCTCAGAAATAAATTAAAAAAAAAAAACATTAAAAAAATTAAAAAAAAAATTTTTTTTTGCTTGGGGCACATCTTATATGTGCCACATATGAGTCACTTTTTAGGGACTAAGAATTCAACAGTGCACAAAACAGACAAAAATCTGCCTCATGCAAGTTATAATTTAGTAAAAAGAAACAGACAAAATATATCATTAAAAATAGGTTAAATAGTAAAAGCCAAGAAAAGAAAGTACCATAAGAAAAACAAAAAGTGATGGGTTACAATTTTACCTGAGGTAGCAGAGAAGACCTCACTAATGTTGACTTTTAGCATGCATTTGAAGAAAGGGAGATACATACTACTATATGGATATCTGAGAAAGCTGTCCAGGCAAAGGGAATAGCAAGTGCAAAGGTCCTGGGGAGGTATAGGTCTAGTGTGTTCAAAGAGCAACAAGGAAGTCAAGGTGCCTGGACTGTACAATGGGGCAGATATTAGGAAATAAGGTCAGAAAAGTAGGAGGGAGCCCGATCATGAAAAACCATAGTTTGTTATAAGGACTTTAGCTTTTTACTTTGAGATGGGGGAAGCCATTGGAGGCTTTTCAGCAGAAAAGTGACAGAATCCAACATACCTTTTAACAAGATCATTTGAACTGTTATGGTGAGAGTTGATTCAAGGACATCAAGGAAGCAAGTAGACCCCAGTCATGGAACTGGTATAACAAACTAGGTAAGAGGCCAAGGTGGAAAAGCAGAACTCATAGGTATTAAGGGAGCCCCTACTGTATACCGGGCACCCTTGTAGGCTTTGTGGATATAGCAGGGGACAAACTGAGGCTCTGCTCCCATGGGATTTACATTCCTCTGAGAGGAATGACACAATTAACAAGTAAATGAATATAGATATAAAATATTACGTGGTGACAAGTTTTATTGAGAGAAACCCAGAAGGAACTCTGCAACGTGTTCCCCAGGAACAGCCCAGCTTATGATGTCAAATACCTGCAAATAGAAAAATGCTTGCAAAAGGGAGGCCGGTAAAGCAAGTTGTGGTGTAACCAACCAGGGAATATTATGCAGCAATGAAAACGAATGGCTGTAACTATATACAACAAGGCACGTGGATCTTAACATTATAAATATCAGCGAAAATAAATTAATAGATATTAAAAACATCATGATGCATTTTTCATAGAGGCAAAGGCACATACAACTCAGACGTACACTTTTAAGGGGATACACACAGATGTGTGAAATAACATAAAAAAGCTTTTCAAAAACTGATACTATAGGATTTGAGATTGCAATTCTCTCAGATGAGGGGAGGCCAGGAAATGCTTGGAGCGATCACATAGGGTTCTGTGAGTGTTCCAGTTTTTATGCTGGAGGCTAGAGTCATAAGTTTAATTATAATGTTATGATGGAAACAAAAAAAGAAGAAAGGAAAGCAAGAAAGGAGGGAGAAAGGGATGGAGGGAGGGAGGCACCCACAGGCGTTAATACTGAGTGTATGTCATGAAGCAAATATTATGATTGATCTGATTTTATGCCCTTGGGGTAAAGCGCTGGGAAGAGTTATTGAGTAGTTGTTTGTAGTTTGTTTATTTGTTTTTTGATGGAGTTGTTAAGGAAGCCCTCTCTAGGGAAATGACATGTGAGCAGAGACATGGATGGATTGAGGGAGAAGTCAGAAGAGAGAGTGTGTGGTTAGGGAGAAGGAAGAGAGGACCAGAGCAGGTGAATCAGGGAGGCAGCGGGAGAAGGTCTTCTCGGGCGTTATAAGGCCATGAAAAACACTTTGAGGTTAACTCCAAGGGAACCTCGAAAACCACTGGAAGCTTCTGAGCAGGAGTAACATTACCTGGTATATATTTTAAAAGGATCATTCCCAGGGCACCTGGGTGACTGAGTCTGCTGAGTGTCCAGCTCTTGATTTCTGCTCAGGTCATGGCCTCAGCATTCCTGAGATCAAGCTCCACACCAGGCTCTGTGCTAACAGTGCAGAGCCTGCTTAGGATTCTCTCTCTCCCTTTATCTCTGCCCCTCCCCCGTGCTCTCTGTCTCTCTGTCTTTCTCCCTCTCCCCAAATAAATAAATAAACATTAAAAAAATAAAAGTAAAATAAAAAGATCATTCCTGGGGCACCTGGGTGGCTCAGTCAGTTAAGTGGCCAACTCTTGATTTCAGCTCAAGCCATGATCTTACACTTCATGAGACTTGAGTCCATGTCGGGCTGGGCTCTGCTCTGAGAGTGCAGAGCTTGAGTTGGATTCTCTCTCTCCCTTTCTCTTTGTGCCTCCGTCACTCTCCTCTCTCTCTCTCTCTCTCAAAATAAATAAATAAGCACTAAAAAATAAAGTAAAAATTAAAACAAAATAAAGGATCATTCCTGTTGTGGTGTGGGAATGTATATATCAGCATTTTTTCAGCACATTTGACATTTGGGGCTGTATAATTCTTTGTTGTGGAAGGGCTTTCCTGCACATGGTAGGGTGTTTAGCAGTGTCCCTGGCCTCCTATAGACCTATGGCACCCTCTATCCACTTGTAGCCAACAAAACTGCAGACATTGCCAAGCGTCTCCTCAAGGCAGAATCATCCCGGTGGAGAATTAGTGAATGTAGAAAAATACAGAAGCAGAGACCACAGCTGTGACTAGGGGAGTGTGCTGGTCTCCTCCAGTTTTCTTTGATTTTTACTTACTTTTTTACTTTTTAACAGCGTTTATTTTTTATTTTCTTTCAGCGACTGCGAGGTATAATTTACAAGTAAAACCATAAGAAGACACTCAAGGGGTCTGTCGTGCCGATTTGACATATGTAGACATTGTGGAAGGAATCCTCCCATCTAGCTGATTAACGCCTCTATCACCTCACATATTCGCCTTTTGTGTGTGTGTGAGAATATTGAAGTTCTGTTCTCTTTATTCATTTCAATAATACAGTGTTATCAACTCTAGTCAACATATTATGCATCAGATCCTCAGACATTACTTGTCTTATAACATGGCCCCTTCTTTTCTAAACACACATTTTCATAGTTTGGGTTTATATCCACATGTCTGGAATTTCTACAGGTTGAGAGTACTTTGAAACCCCCAAAGACGTAATGTCAAAAACTCATTCACACTCAAAACAAATATTTTTCAGGTGCTATAGAAACAGTATATTTGAGCATGAAATCATCCACATGGCTGTTCTTTCAGGACAAGCTCTTAACTATCCATTTCTTCTCTTGTTTTGTCAAGTCTGGTGACTCATTTTCTGACTTGCCTGCAAGTGAGTTCTGAAGCTGTGAAACAAGAACCTCTTCTATGCTTTAGCTTTGGTCAATTGTTTTAGTGTGTGTGTGTGTGTGTGTGTGTGTGTGTGTGTGTGTGTGTGTGTTTGTTTTGAAAAAGAGAGAATGCATGAGTGGCTAGGATGAAAGAGAGGGAGAGAGAGAGAATCCTGAACAGGCTCCACACTCAGTGCAGAGCCCAATGCAGGGCTCAATCTCACAACTGTGAGAGAATGACCTCAGCTGACATTAAGAGTCAGTCACTTAACTAATTGAGCCACCGAGGCACCTCATAGCTTTGGTTAATCTTAAAGTCATCCTACTGACAACAATTTTAACACAGGGCACAGTTTAAAGAAAATAACACAGGCACATTACTCATCCATGAAATGTTTACTTCTAAGGGCACATTTCTTTCAGAAGGTCCCGGAAGCCATGACGGAGATCATTCGAGAATCAGCCTTGTGCTCCTAACACAGTAGGGCAGGAGAGTCAGATGAGAATTGTACTTTGTGCAGGATACGGAGCCAAAAGACAGGATCCTTGACCTCAATAGTTCAGGGATTAAGGAATATTGGAGAGCATGTAATATCAGAGCCAGAGAACAAGAGTTGACAGCAGGAACATTGAGTGCTTTCCCCTGAGGACTCCGTCCTGTTCTCACAAAGGCCAGGCATCTGAAAGGTAGAAATGTAAACACAAGGACAGCGAGTGGCCTTCGGTCTGGGAGTGAGCTGCATGAGCTTCTGAGTAAACAGTTTTTAGGATGCCCAGAGTGGTCCTGGGAAATGGTTTTACAGGAGAGACAAATCATCCATATGCAGAAAACACAATGCCGTGGAAACAAACCCAACTTCCTTCTCTGATGGGGAGAATGTGGTTAAATCCTTCAGGCCACAGTGTTAACATTCTCTGCTGCTGGGCATCCTAGCTCATGCTAATCACTGGTGGTTTACCAGATGACATTCTCTGCCAGGTCTGATATGTTCAGGCAACTCCGGCTTTGAAGAGGAGGTCATGGTGCATGTGAGAGAAAGAAGGAGCGTGGATGAGATTTTGGTTTCACTTGCAGAACTTGACTGTTCATCCCTCATAGCCACACCCAAAATCTGAAGCCCACACTGTGCTTGGCTTTTCCAAATTAATGACTCTCATAGAACACCCAAAATATCTGTGTCAACTCACCTTTGAGAAGTAGGTGGAGGAGTAGATGTCATAACAACCTAACAACAAAGAGTAATTACACTAATATTACATGTTATTGCCACCAACCAGAGTAGTTCTATGTGATGAACTGACTTGAGCACAGCAGATAACATGATCAAAATACAACTTGACCTTATTTCTCTATTTATTTATTCAGCTGCTCACTTGTATTCTAAAAAGGTAATTACTGGCAGTAATGTCATCAAATCCAAGAGTTCCTTGAAGTCGCTACTCACTCTTGTATTTATTTATTTATTTATTTATTTATGTCATTTTATGTCACATAGTCTCAATTTAGAAAATGGAATGCCCTTTACAAAAGATGAATCAAATCTGTAGCTTGTTATCCAATAACAAATAGCAAATCTTCTTTCCCACCTTGGGCCTGCTTATGAGTGGAAATCTCCAAAGAGAAAAGACCAGGGTAGGCAGGGCTTGGGATGCATAAGGCTTTCTCTCTATTTTCTATGGTGTATCTTTCCTCTTCCTCCAGCAGCTGACCAGCTGTCCCCAGGTCATAATCAGCAGAAAAAGTGGAGGAAAAATCTTGAGCTAGGCCTCTCCTTAGCATGCTTCAAGTTTTCTGAGTTTAGCAGATGATTAAGGGTTGCCTTTTTTTTCCCCTCAAGTCTTTCATGGGTGTACAGAAGACCACCAACCAGAGAAGTTGCACTACTCCTCCAGTCGCCTTGACCTGGGCAGATGCATCTCCAATTATGATGGTAGATTGCAAAGCTTTGTGGCACTTAGGAACATGGCATTTGTTTCTATCTTCCGCCAGAGGCATCTTCAGTCATCTATTTGGCCTTATTAGAAGGACTTGAGGTCTCCATCTTGGTTCTGTCTCCCATGTAGAGTGAGACACATAGACACACTCTACACATAGTAGGGACACACATAGTGCACCTTTACCCCTGAGCTCTGGTGTACAAGCAGGTCCACCCCAGGGCAGCTACCCCTATTCTCCTATTTCAGGCTGCTGTAACTTCCTCAGTCATGAGTCAAGCTGAGCTCATATTTCACACACATGTCATAGCTGTCTGAGCTGTTATGTGGTCATCCTTCAGTAGTAGGCTTGGAACAAACAGGTTATCGTCAGCTTCTCTCCCAAGATAGTTGTTCAGGTGTGTTTTTTTTCTATCCCTTCCATAAAAATGTCTATAACCTTGAGGTCAATGAAGAGATGCAAGAATCATGCCTTAGCTTCTTGCCTTTGTAAAATCTGTTTATGGCAAACTCTCACACAGATTTTATTACTGATGTTATCAGTTTTCTTAGGACCTCATTCAAGTTAAGTCAGAAAGGGCCCCCATTTTAAGCTGTTGAATTGGTAAAAGAAATTGGGCATAAGTAAAATTATAAAGAAAAGAAAAGAACTTTTTCTATGTTCTCCCATCCTTGGCCTTCCCATGTGCTCAATGACCATCCATCTTTCATTTTTATTGGTTCTTTTCACCAAAAAATATAGAAGTTATGGTGCCTCATATAAGACTACGCTACCACCACCACCTCAGGCAATAGACTTTCTAAACCTTTTAACTCCATTAAAGTTCATTATCACAAGACACTTACCCCTAAAACCTCAGCACTATACAGGCCAAGAGATAGTTCTTGAGAGTCTCTCTTGTGCCAAGCACTGTGTAGAGTTCTAACTGCAGAAGGTGACAAAGCCAATTCCCTCTACAAGAAAAGTTCAAGGTTTATTCTAGTTATTTTCATTGGGATATGAAGAAATGCATAGCTTTGCCAATATGTTTTGATCAAATGAAAATTTATTTTTGCAAGAGCTGAGGATTCATATGTCTATTGTGATGTTGGTCAGAAAACCTGAGTCTAAGGACTGAGTGAGAATATGTGGAATGGAATAGGGCGGAACATGCTCCTTTTGGTCACAGGTAAGCCAGTGTCACCAAAAGATCCCTGTTTACTACAAACCATGAGAATTGTTAACTCCTTTGTGTTTGTATTTTCTTTCATAAGACAATATTAGGGACACAAACATTTCTACTCAAACCCTTATATGGTACTGAAAGAATACCAAATGACTAGGGTTATAATGGAATACATTAAAAATTACTCTTGTAAAGAATTGGTATTCACCTTTTAATCCCTTCAATATCACCTGAAATTCCAATGCTAGTAAGTCAGAAAATTTAACAACCACTGATTCATTCATTATTAAAGAAAACATTATAAACTCCTTTGGATTGACGTATTAATTGTTGATTTTAAGGTTAATGGTTGACATTAGTTTTTCTTAGCCTTCCAAGATACCATTTGCATTTTAGGCTTTAAAAAAAACTAAAATGTCCTTAAACCTGAAGGACTTGGCTAGATAAACAGTTGAGGAATGAAGCCAAAACCAGCTATGGAGATTTTTTGATAGAGTGATTACAAGTACTAGCTAATCTCCCCACACTCAGAAATTCACCTGAGCCTCAGGTTGGTACTTGGAAACACTGACGACAAGATGAAGACAGGTTATTTGAAGGACAGCTTTTGACTGTGCCATTCGTTTAAACAGGACCACATCTTAGCCAATAGAGATCAAGACTAAGGACTTAAATATTTAACCATTCTTTTCTGAAAAGATAGGACATTGAATTTGTAACATATAATTCTTTTTTAGCTTTGAGTCCATTTTCCATTTTGAGAAATTATCTCATGTGTTGCTGAACTGGGGACAAGATGTCAAGAACTGGAAAAAATATTGATCAAGAATGGCCAAGATTGATAAAACTCCATCTGGTCCGGTCCCTGTGATGTGGTCCCTCCCTAGAGAAAGTCCCAAGATGAACTCTCCCCTCCTCACACTGCTCTCCCACCACAAGCTGGTAAAATGTAGGCTGCCAAGAAGGGATCTGTCCTTCAATGACCTGCTGAGCCATATTGGAGCCTGTGGCAAAGGTCACAGTGCACCTTATATATCCTTATCAAAATATTCCCCACAGTTTGAACCAAGTGGAAAAAGTTAACAAAAGCTCTACAGTCCAAACAACGACGATATATAAAGCTCTGCATTGCCCAATCTGTTTGTTCACCATCGTCAATCCTCATTCCAGCAACCCGGAATCAGGGGCTGATTGGAAACGACTGTTCCCATTGCCCAATAATGCAGGGTCATAAAACAAACAACAACAGCCTGTCTTAATTTAAAATTCTGATATTTGGTACGGCATGGATTTTCACAAGTATTGCAATAAAGTGTTATTTATCTTGATTACTGACTTTTTTGAAGAGTCTTTATTTTTCATCTGAAGTAGATGAGGTATCATTCACCTCATCTTAATTCTGGATCCCAGTTTGCTGCCAAGGATATGGCAACATCTGTGGGAAAACAAAAATCAATACCAGCCTACAGAACCAAAGGGCAGCCTCAATGGGTATTTCATGACAGATCTATAGAGGACGATGAATGAGAACTTTGGAACCTGCTTAGCAAGACTCAGTGATCAGAAAATCGGCAGAAGGAATTGAAAGCAAGCGGCAAGATTGCCTTTAAAGACTTTAAAGGCAAGTTAGATTTTATATAGTTTATATAAAATATGCATTGATATGATATAATATATACAGAATATAATATATTTTAACAGACTTTTGTGGCAAAGTAGTTTTCAGAGATGAGTCAAGAGTGAAAGCAGGTTCCCTATCTCTGACCCTACTTTAGCTTTCCTTAGCTTCTGGCACCAAATGAGCTGGTAAATATTTTCTATTGAACACAAGCCAGAATTCCAAAGCTTTGCAGACAATGATTTTCCAAATTGAAAAGAAATGTGAAACTAAAAACTACGTAATAAATAGAACATTGGATTGGATGAAACACCTTCTTTGAATATTTGATATAGAATGATGCTCAAAATTGGGATGTGTCGATCAAGAATTCAGAATCCATGGATATTATCAAGGAATATTTTTGAACAGGCATAGCCATGTTATGGAATGACAATATAGAAAGGTAAAGATGAGATCATAAAATCTACTCATGCTGTCATGCTTATCTTTTATAAATCTGTTACCTGTTTAGGAATTTAAACTTTTACTACAACTTTTTTCCCTTTTCAGTACACATACTTTTAAATATATTTATAATTGTGTCTTCAACTGCCTTTTTATTTTATTTTAAAAAATATTTATTTATTTTTGAGAGAGAGAGAGAACACACAAGTTGGGGAAGGGCAGAGACAGAGAGAGAGAGGGAGAACACACACACGTGGGGCAGAGAGAGAGAGGGAAATACAGATTCTGAATCAGGCTCTAGGCTCTGAGCTATCAGCACAGGGCCCGATGCAGGGTTCGAATTCACAAACTGTGAGATCATGACCTGAGCTGAAGTTGGATGCTTAACTGAGTGAGCCACTCTGGTGCCCCACTTTAAACTCGTTTTTATTTTTATTTTATTTTTTAATATTTTTATTTATTTCTAGGAGAGAGAGAAAGACAGCGTGAGCAGAGGAGGGTCAGAGAGAGAGGGAGATACAGACTCTGAAATAGGCTCCAGGCTCTGAGCTGGCAGTCAGCACAGAGCCCAATGCGGGGCTCCAGCCCATGAACCGCGAGATCATGACCTAAGCGAAAGTCGGACGCTTAACCGACTAAGCCACCCAGGCACCCCTTAAATGCGTTTTTAAAATTTTGAATGTAGTTGATAGTGTTAAATATGACAAACAACAACAACAAAAAACCCCACGTAACATAAAATGTATCATCTTAATCGTTTCTAAGTGTACAGCTCAAAGGTGGTTAACTCTATTCACGTCATTACGTAAACAGTCTCAAAAACTTTTTCATCTTGCACAACGGAAAGTCTATACCCATGAAACAAGTACCCTGCATTTTCCTCTTCTTCTATCCCCCACCAACCACCATTCTAAATTTTGTTTCTTTGAATTTGAATACACTAGGTACTTCACATAATTGGAATCATACAATATTTACCTTCTTGTGACTGCCTTATTTCACTTAGCATTATGTCCTCAAAGATTATCCATATTGTAGCATGTGTCATAATTACATTCCTTTTTATAAACAGTATCTCACTGTATATAAGCACCACATATTATTTATCCATTCATCCATTGATGGACATTGTGTTGCTACAACCTCTTGGCTATAATGATTAGTCAATAGTCCTGGTAGAATATGGGTCTGCAAGTATGAAAATATCTCTTCTAGGTTCTGTGTTCATTTCTTTTGGATATATACCCAGAAGGGGGATTTATGTCTTCTTTGATGAAACATCTATTCAAATCTTTTATCCATTTAAAAATCAAATTCAAATGACTGTTATTATTGATCTTAAATGTACTTATCAAGTTCTAGTTTCTAGAATTTTGATGAACATAATATATTGTCTTTAGGCATGGCTCTCAGAGATGGAGTCTTGTTGGTAGAAGAGCAGATGAAACTGAATACAGCCAGAACCCAAAACTCCGACAGGAGCAGGGAAGACAGTCCAGAAAGAAATCTAATTGATCTAGGAATCAAAAACTGAAGTCTTTGGTTGTTATAGGAAAGCACAGCAGAAACAAATCAGAAGGTAGAGTTATAGAAATATGAGAAGATTATGTGAATTGATTTTTGTAGTTTGTTTTTGCTGTTGTTATTGTTGTTTAAGTAATATATGATAGCAAGAGCTTAGTGGGAATTCCGGCTGTCTTTCCTGATCACCATTATAGCCTCGGACCTTGGTGTAGTAGCCGTTGTAGATGCTCAATAAATGTCTCTTAAATGGAAGAAGGAATAGACGGAGGAAGAAAAGAATGAGAAGGAATGAGAGAGAAGAGGAAATGAGGAAAGGAGGCAAAAGGAACACACACAACTGAAGAGTGATTTCTCTCCTGAGATTGACAAGAACACAGTTGAATGATCTACCTTGTTCAGTCAAGTAGATCTGAAGATTTTCACACTGTTGGAGAATGACCTTTCTGTCACCTATTAAGTAACAGGAATGCAGTGAACATTTGAAGAGAAGCATGAAGCTTAATCTTTAGAAAACTTAGATCACTTTAAAGCCATTTCCATTTACATTTGTAAAAATCCCAGGAGATTGACTGGAATCATTTTTTGTTTTAATTTCTAGGAGAGAGAGAGAGAGAGCGTGAGCAGGGGAGGGTCAGAGAGAGAGGGAGACACAGACTCTGAAACAAGCTCCAGGCTCCGAGCTGGCAGTCAGCACAGAGCCCGACGCAGGGCTCGAACCCACGAACCACGAGATCATGACCTAAGCGAAAGTCGGACGCTTAACCGACTAAGCCACCCAGGCACCCCTGGAATCATTTATTCATGTAGACATTCAGTTAGAAAGTTGAAGGTACTCAGAGATCCCCTCATCCAATGTCTCTTAATTGAATATGCAGCTGTTTTGAGATTCTCCACTGGCACTTCCAACATACCTTCTTTAAATTCAAATTGTGAAATAGCTCTGTATTGGAATAATCAGGACTAACATTTATTTAGTGCTGATCATATGGTGAAGACATTTGTTCTACTCTGTCTTCCTCTCCCTCACACACACATGTGTAATGTCATTTAATACTCACTAGAACCCAAGACACAACCTAGTTTTACAGAGGAAAAACAAAAGAATGAAAACATTAAGTAACCTGCTTGGTAAACATAGGATTCTAGTTCATAGAATTCATTCCAGAGGCTGCGTCTACCCCTTTCCATTTCACTTGCTGCTGATATTTTACATATTTATGTGCATGTTTGTTTCTGCTTCTAGAACAGTGGTTTTTAAGTGGGGACTTGTCAGCAAGTCTGGAGACATTTTTTGGTTGCCATGACTTGAGGCTGGTACTATCAGTTAGAGGGTAGAATTCAGAGATGCTGCCAAACATCTTAAAATGAGCAGGAGAGTTCCTCACAACAAGGAATTATCTAGCCAAAAACATCCAGAATGCCAAGGCTGGGAGGCTCTACTCTAGCATATGAGACACCAAAGGGCAAGAAGAATTAATGCCTTACTCAAATTTGTGTTGTGTCTGGAACAGAGCTGGATAAGAATAGATGTTTATGGATGGATAAACTAACTCACCAAATTTGTTAAAAGGAAGGAAATACACTTAATAATCAATAAGGCACCGCTGAGCTCTAACCAGTTAACCGATAACACCATCCTGGAAACATAAATTTTAGATACATATATGTACAGCCAATGCATTGCCTTTTTTGTCTCTTAACTGCATAATTCCATAGTGTGAAATTTTCCCTTGCAAAGAAAAAAAATTGATATATATACATATACATCAGATATGTATATGTATACATATACATATGTATATGTGTCAGATATATATATATATATATATATAGGGGAGGTCAGATATATATATATATATAGGGGAGGTCAGATATATATATATATATATATATATGGGAGGTCACAATGCTAGTATGTCTGGATATTTTTAGAAAAAAAAGGTAGGTAACATACTAAACGTGGTAAAGTTTTACAAATATGACAAATAGATGGAAATATGATAATCATGCACTTTAAGGACTAATTGCAAGGGAACTATAACATTTATAAAATTCTACAATGGAAGAAGTTTTATAACTCACATATTTGGGCTAATAGCACTACATATCATAAGAAGGAGATAAAATCTTCCTCCAATAACTCTTCAGAAATTTGCTCTTGTAACGTCTTTGTGTCTATAAGACAATAGACACAAACTACGAGTCCTTAGGGTACCCCGATCTGAAGGTCAGGTTTCTTGGCGTCTAACCAATCAACACAGAACCCTCACTAGCTCAGAGATAATAGCATCTTCTCTCTTCTTTGCTTTTACTGTCTACTGGGAAGGTGCCCTGCCTGCTCTCTCCGTGGGAATGCTGAAATAAAAGCGCTACACAAAAGAGTAATCGCTTCAAACGGATATCATCTCTCTTTCATGGACTTTCCGAAAACAGGCCGCCAAGATACACTTGTGAACTAGCTCCCCGAGGGACAGAAGTCGAAGATGTTCTGACAATGCTAGTCAGGTACCACTTGATTTAACAGGAGTCGGGACTCTTGGAAGCCTTTAGTGCTCTGCCAGGATGCCTCGCAACTGTAGAGTCTCTTAGTTTCAGAGCCTCTTTCTTTTTTAAATCTAACAGCAGTATTACCTCACAAGTCTTCTAGCCTGTTCCATCTTTATAGGATTGTGAATAGGATTTTCCCTGTTTTCCTGGCTTCGGGTGGGACCTAGGGCTCAAATTTTGGGGCAAAGGGAGCCACGGAGAGTCAGAGATTCCCAAAACAGGAAACCCCAATCTATTATAATCAGATCCTCACCCAACCTCAGTGAGGATATAAGCAGAACCCTAGCAGGGAGAAGTTTTCTCTGGAATAACGTGTCACCAACAAACACAAAAAAGTAATGAAACATTATTAGGAAGTGAAGAGTTTGCAATTCTCCTCTACTAAGATAATAAGACAGTACGTTATCTCCTGTCTCTGAAAATTTGAAAATGCCCAAGACTAAGCATTCTCCTCTGATCACATGGACTGACAACCCTTCAAAGGACCCCATGAAGCTCTCATGGGACTCACCTGGTCACCTTTTGCAATTAGCCCCGAATGGAATCATGGAAATACCTCTCTAAGGATATGTAGTCCCAGGGAAGAGTTTCACCTTCACATGTCATTGAAAACACAAGTTCAAATCCCAAGCCTACATGGTTAGCTTTTCTTTCAAATTCCCCACTGTGACATTTTCATAGGAGCATGCCATTATGAGACATCACTTTATTATACTTCATTGCGTTCAGGTTTACCCATATGATTTTTTAAATTAAAAAAATATATTGGTGGTTTTGTGGGTTTGGTTTTGTTTTTAGTTTTCTTGAAATAGCATTTTTATGGGAATTGTTAATTTTTCTAAAGAGAAGGAGAGCAATAATCAAAGGAGCACAGAGTCGTAATATTTTCATATGTGTCTTACATAATTATTTTCATGATAATGCTTCAAAACTGATTCATAATGGTGCCTTTCATACCAAGGATTTACATGATCTCTTGCCTTCAAGTATAGTCCATTTTAGAACCATAATGAATCCTAAATAAGTGTGCAGCTGATGATCGTCACTGCCCCAGGTCCAGTCCAAACCCCACCATCCACTGCAACAGCCTTCACATGCTACTTCCACACTCTCTGTAGCTGATTCCATCTCCATTTGGCAGCCATGTTGTTCTGGTCTCCTGTGGTTCTTGTTTGAAACCCTTTAAAGACCTTTACTTTTTTCCAAGATAATTACAAATTATGATTTACAACATGTTTCAACACCTGTCCCTTCTCCAGACTCATACTTCATCTTCCACTGTACCCACGTATTTGGCTCAGCCACACTGGCCATGTTTTTATTCTTCCAGTTTTCCAAAAGACCTCTGCATGCATTGTTTTCTGTGTAGGATACTCTACTGTCTGCTTTTCAGCTAAGTCACATTTATCTTTCATGTTGTAACTTACATGCAACTTATTCCAAAAGTTCTCCCTTGACCAATCCACCTAAACTATCTGTGCCATATTATCTTCTTCTAAAATGCCCCGAATTTCCCATTGGTAGCACTTCTAATTACAAATTTAAGAATTTTAAAAACTGTTTAAAAACTTGTTGTGATTCTCATTCTCCTGCTAGAGTTACTATCCTAAATGCTTTCTCAATGCCTGGTGCATTGAGAGTGCACAATATATACAGTATGTGAAAACATGGTCAAAATCAACAAATATGTGATATAACTTGTTCTGATAATGCTGAAATGCAGTCAACACATTCTAGTGCCAGAAGTATAGTAAGAGGTATAATCTTTTAAATGGTTTTCAACTTCCAGACATTCCAGTCTTTCACTTTAAAATATGTATAAACAGAAATTACATGCTATCGAAGTTTTCATAAAATGATGATCTCAAACGATCAGTTGGGTGACTTGTCTGCACAAAGCCTGACTCTGTTAAATTTGAGATCTCGATGACTCTTTGGATGGAAAGCAATGGAATAAAATGAGGGGAGTGTCTGATACTCCAGTGGGTCCATCCAGGGTCTGAATGAGGCTGGTTGGAAGCTGACTGTGGAGAAAAATGTAGGCAGAACAGATCTGGCTGGACACATACAGACGCAGGAGGCAGATTTAGCCAGACACTAGATGGAAGTCTAAGAATTCATCATAAATATTGCGGCAGAGAATGCCAATGTTGAGTAAACAAAGGCAAAAGCCTAGACAGCATTCATCAGGTCTGCTGAAACAGCACTTACTGGGATAAATTAAAAGGACCAAGAGCATTAGCAGGAGGGTGGGTCCTCTGTTCCGCTAGCAGAACTAGCATCAGACTCTAAAAAAGGAACACTAAACTTTGGCCCATGAAGTTGTTAAGCACTAGCTTCACTCTGATATGATCAGAGTTTGGAACCAACATCAGTGTCATGTGGCAGAACTTTCGTTCCAGCCTAATTCCACAGGCTCAGCCTGTGTGGTTGCGGCAATCCCAGCTCCTACCATGGTGTAATCAGTGGCCTGGATGCAACCCTGGTGGGTACACTTCACATGAACTAGTGGATGCATAACTTAATTCAGCACCTCAAAAATTCTTCCAAGATTGAGTGTACTTAACAATTGACCATAGATAGTAACCATGATCCCTTTCTGGGTGGCTGATCTGGAAAGAGTCAGTCTTGGACAAATTAGTCCTTGCCTCTCAACTCTTGGCCATCAATGGCTATGCATTTCCTCTTCTTTCTGGACACACCATCTGATGTTCTCAGGTACCATGAGGTTATTTGTGGCCATGTTACTGAGTTTTGGCTAACAGAATATTGACGGAAGTGTCATACATCATTTCTGGGTCTGATTTTTACAAACTCTTGCCTACTCTTCCACCTTTCCTCATTGTATGCTGATTGCGTGGGATCTAGTGGAAAATTCTAAGGTCTTGAAAGATAAAGGAGCCATGTAATGGAAAGATACTTGTCTTAGAATGACTGTATAAAGCTAAGTTCCCTGCTAATACACATTGGAGTTGATATGAGCAAGAAAAAAACTTGGGATTTATGAAACTGTTGAGATTTAGGGAGTGGTATATTACAGCAATTAATGCTATATAATCTGACTAAATAAGTATATAAAGTAAGAACTAGGCAGTCAAAAAGAACTAGAGAGCTAAATGGAACGTGAAACCTATGAAAGATCGAAGCTTACTTTTTGCAGATGAACAGATTTTATGCGACAACAAAGTACTATGTCAATTGCTCCTTTGCTCTTTGTTTCCTGAAGTTAGGAACATGCGTTGTGACATTGAAAATCTGCTTCTGTAACCTGATATGTTTAATGGAATTGCATGGTGAACCATCTCTCTTTTCTCTTTTTCCTTCTAGCGCCAGTCAACAGTGATATTTGCAAATGCTCCTGAGTGAGTACATTCAACTTACATTGCTGAAACCTCTCCTATGTGTTCGCTCTGCTAAGTGCTGAGGCTGCAAAATTCAGGAAGATGTGTTCTCTGCCTCCAAAGCACTAAGAAGGAAGTGTGAGATACAGATGTTTAAACAACACTAACTAACAGAAGTGCTACAATTGAGATGCATACAGAGCAAAAATAAACAAGAAACTTATTAGTTTCTTTGAGGAGGAGGAATGGGTTAGAGTCTGAGAAGTCTGCAAGGAATAAGAATTATTTGGCCAAGGTGAGAAAAAAATGTGCATGTGTTCCTGGGGTCTGGAAGAGAGTGACAGGAAAGAGAGGGAATAATATGACCCAAAGAGGTCACAATGGGAAATGTGATGGCATTTTTTTTTTAGGAAATGAAAGCTGTTTTTTTAAAAAGTTTTTAAATGTTTCGTTTATTTCTGAGAGAGAGAGAGAAAGAGAGAGAGAGAGAGAGAGAGGGAGAGAGAGAGAGAGAGAGACAGCATGAGGAGAGGAGGGTCAGAGAGAGAAGGAGATACAGAATCTGAAACAGGCTCCAGGCTCTGAGCTGGCTGTTAGCACAGAGCCTGACGTGGGGCTCGAACCCACAAACTGTGAGATCATGACCTGAGCTGAAGTCAGACGCTTAACCAACTGAGCCACCCAAGCAGTCTGGAAATAAAAGCTGTTTTGTAAGGCTAGAGCTTAAGGTGCAAATATGATACAAAGCAGCAGGGAAGTTTTGGTCTATTATTTCTTTGAGTTCCTTACTTCCAGTGAGCATAATTTTCATTTTGTCCCAGCCAAGCATTTCCATGCTGATACTTCAAGCTTGTCATCACAAGCATTGTGCCATTTCTGGGCTTTACTGTAAGCCATTTACTGTCTCATTATCACCTCTAATCTCTCCAGTTCACCCACTCAAGTGCTCTGACCCCAGCAATTCTTCAGCTTCATTCTGGCCTTCATTCCAGTGTTCCCTCTTTTTTTTTTTTTCTTTTTTTTTTTTATCAACCACCTCTCTTTTATTTTCACTTCCCACTGACCCTGTTTAGATTTTATCATCTATTATTAGACTTAGTAGTAAACCCTTCTCTTTATTTACTTACTCTTCCTGGGTGATAACATTCATTCCTTTTGTTTTGAATGGCATCTAGATATAATATAATCCATAATACAAAGATAGCATGCTAATGCCCAAGAAACTCTAACATGTATACTCACTTAATATCTCCCAAATCTAGAAACTTTGCTTGATTCCTATTTTCTCCTTCCCCATACCCAGACATTAACAAGATTTATCTACTCCATATTAAAAACAAATTTGAAATCCAAACATCTTCTCTGTAACAATAACTATTGTCATACTAATCTGTATAACTCTCTGCTTACCTCTCTGACATAATAGTCTTCAACTCAATATCTGCGCTCCAACCTCACTGCCTTTCTCTGTGTTCCTCAAACTTGCCAAGTTTATCTATGCCTTAAGACCTTTGCAATATTGTTCCCTCACTAAGAATGCACTTCTTGGGCCTTTTGGCTCCTTTCATTTACTTACATGTCAAATTAAAAGTTATCTTCTGCTTGATGCCTTCCCACCTTATTACAGGGGAGCTATTTAGTTGATGTTAATTATATCATTCTATTTTAATTTTTCACATAGAATTTACTGCCGTGTGTGTGTGTGTGCACACGCACGCGCGTGTTTATTGTTGTCTGTCACCTAGAATGCAAACTTTATTAGGGTAAGAGCTTCCCTATTTTTTTCTTTTCCGTATCTCTGGTGTTTAAAATATTGCCTGGTGATACTCAATAAATATTTGTTGAATAAATATATGAAACTATCTCAGTGAACTTTGTTCCTATTCAGCTGACAGTGGAGATCTAACATCAGGCTAAGAAATTTGGACTTTATCCTGTAGATGGTGGGAGTTTAAAAGAGTTGTAATCCAGAGAGTGACATGATGAAAGCTGCATTTTAAAACTTTACTCTGAGAGCTGAATGGAAGATAGATTGCAGAAAGCAAAGCTGGAGGCATGGCCATTAGTTGGGATGTGATAATAGTAACTCAGACAAAAGATTAAACAATGAGAATATCAGTGAGAAAAGGGATAAGTGGAATGTAATGAGAGTGGCTGAGAAAGGAGAAATGATATGACTGAGGACTTATGGATGTGGTGAATAATGGAGAGGAAGGAAGGCAAAATGAAGCCCAGGATTTTTGCTTGGATAATTATAGACATAGGTATGCTGGATGGTAAACAGTTTCTAGAGAACAAAATAATGGTTTCAACTTGAACAATCTGAGTTGAAAGTGCTGGTAGGATGTGTAGTTTGAGGCGGCAAGAGGCAGTGAAATATATGAAGTTGGAACCGAGAAAATAAGTAAGAACTAAAGGTAAAATTTTGTGAGTCATCTGCACGTAGGTGGTAATGAAGTACTGGGCAAGGATGAGATCAGCCAGAAAGGGTAAAAACCTTGAGTCATGGAGAACAATGTGTCAGAGTCACCTGTGGTTCTTTTTCATATTAGACACAATCTCCCTCCTCCAACTTGATTTTAGAAATGTAATTTTACTGCTGCATATTGGGATCCTTAGTGTGCTGGGCTTGAAACGTGCATGAGAACCATTGGGTTGGGAGTGATATGTGGTGGCCAAGCAGAGAATTCTGGAAAAGAAAATGATTTTAAAAGCTGTCTCACAAAGAGGGACTTAGAAAGGATATTGAGACATATCACTGCAAGATGTAGGAGAGTAAACACAAACAGAACAAACAAACAAAAACAAAACAAACAAATTTTAAAACCCCAGAGAAATGTACCTGAAACTATGGGTCTCGAAGGGTTCAAGAAGAAAGAGTAGTCAACAGGACAGATGCCACCAAGTCAAGCAACACGAAGGCTTAGGAGTCACCATTGAAATTGACAATTGGCTCGTTTATGATCTTGGTAAGACTAACAAGATTTTATGGTGAGTTTATTAGAGTAGAAAGTAAAGAACTAGAAAAAAAATGGATTGTAACTTATAACTCTTTTAAGAAGCTTGGGCTGTGAGAAGTGTGGATGATAAGGCAGAGAAGATCCAAGTATGATAAAAAGGAGTTTTAATAACAAGCCATCAGAAAGAGAAATTAGGAAAACAATCCCATTTTCAATTGCTTCAAAAGTCAAAAAATACCTAGAATAAGTTTAACAAAGGAAGTGAAAGACCTGTACACTGAAATCGATAAGGCACTGATGAAAGAAATGGAAGAATACACAAATAAATGGAGAGATAGTCTGTGCTCATGTACTGGAAGAACTGAAATTGTTGAAATGTTCACACTACGCAAAGCAATCTACAGATTCAATGCAATCCTTATCAAAATTCTAATCACATTTTTCATAAAAATAGAACAAACAATCCTAAAACTTGTACAGAACAACAAAAGACCTCAAAAAGCCAAGGCAATCTTGGGGCGCCTGGTGGCTTAGTCGGTTAAGCGTCCGACTTTCGCTTGGGTCATGATCTCGCGGTTCGTGGGTTCGAGCCCCGCGTTGGGCTCTGTGCTGACTGCCAGCTCAGAGCCTGGAGCCTGTTTCAGTCTGTGACTCCCTCTCTCTCTGACCCTCCCCTGCTCACGCTCTCTCTCTCTCTCTCTCTCTCTCCTAGAAATAAATAAAAACATTAAAAAAAAAAAAGCCAAAGCAATCTTGAAAAAGAATAAAGCTGGAGTATCACACTCCCTGATTTCAAACTATATTACAAAGCTACAGTAATCAAAACACTATGATACTGGCATAAAAACAGATACATAAACCATATCATCATGGGTTTATTCCTGGGCTCTCTATTCTGTTCATTATTCTATGTGTCTATATTTGGGCCACTAAAATAGTTTTGATTAGAGCTTTGTAGTTTATCTTAATATCTGGGATTGTGATATCTCCAGCTTTGTTCTTTTTCAAAATTGTTGTGACTATCTGTAGTCTTTTGTGGTTCCATATAAGTTTGGGGATTATTTGGTCTAGTTTTGTGGAAAAAAACTCAGGACTTTTTTAGGGATTGCATTAAATCTATAGATTGGTTTGGGAAGTACAGACATTTTAACAATATTTATTCTTCCAATCCATGAGCATGGAATATATTTCTATTTGTGTGTGTCATCTTCAACTTCTTTCATCAAAGCTTTGTAATTTTCAGAGTACAGGTCTTTCACCTGAGTTAAATTTACTCTTAGATTTTTATTATTTTTTGGTGCAATTATAAATAGGACTTTTTTCTTAATTTCTCTACACTGCAACTTCATTATTAGCATATAAAAATTCAATGGATTTCTGTATATTGATTTTGTGTTCTGCAACTTTACTGAATTCATTATCAGTTCTAGTAGTGTTTGGGAGAAATCTTTAGAATTTTCATGTATTGTATCATGTCATCTGCAAACAATGAATGCTTTGCTTCTTCCTTATCAATTCAGATGCCTTTTATTTCTTTTTCTTCTCTGCTTGCTGTGACTAAGACTTTCAGGACTAAGTTGAATAACAGTGATGAGAGTGAACATCCTTGTCTTCTTCCTGATTTCAGGGGACAAAGGAAGCAAAAATATGCAATGGGAAAATGACCATCTCTTTAATAAATGGTGTTGGGAAAACTGGACAGCTACATGAAAAAGAATGAAATTGGACCACTTTCTCACACCATATACAAAAATAAACTCAAAATGAATAAAAGACCTAAATGTGAGACTTAAAACCATACAAATCCTAGAAGAAAGCACAGGCAGTAATTTCTCTGATATTGGCTCTAGCAACGATTTTTCTAGATATATCTCCCGAGGGAGAAAAAAGTAAAAATAAACTATTGGGACTACATCACAAGGAAAAGCTTTTGCACAGCAAAGGATACCATTAAGAAAACAAAACAAACAACAATAACAAAACAACCTATTGAATGGGAGAAGATATTTGCAAATGATATATCTCATAAAGCGTTATACAATTCAACACCAAAAACAAACAAACAAACAATCCAATTAAACATGGGCAGAAGACATGAATAGACATTTTTCTAAAGAAGATATACAGATGGAAGAAACATGAAAAGATGCTCAACGTCACTCATCATCAGGGAAATGGCAATAAAACCATAATGAGATATCTCTTCACACCTGTTAGAATGGCTAAAACCAAAAACAGAAGAAATAGGTGTTGATGAGAATGTGGAGAAAAAGAAATCTTGTGCACTGTTGGTAGGAACGTAAATTGGTACAGTCACTGTGGAAAACAGAATAGAAGTTCCTCAAAAATTCAAAAATAGAGGGGCACCTGGGTGGCTCAGTCAGTTAAGCATCCAACTTCGGCTCAGGTCATGATCTCACAATTCATGAGTTTGAGACCCACATTGGAGCTCTGTGCTGACAGTTGTGAGCCTGGAGCCTGCAGCAGATTCTGTGTCTCCCTCTCTCTCTGCCCCTGTCCTGCTCACTCTTGCTCCCTCTCTCTCTCTATCCCTCCTTCCCTCTTAAAAAGAAATAAACCTTTAAAAAATTAAAAATAGAATTACTGTACGATCCAGAAATTCTGCTACTATTTACCTAAAGAGTATGAAAATGCTAAATTGAAAAGATATATGCAACCCTATGTTTATTGCAGTATAATTATGATAGCCAAATTATGGAAGCAACCCGTGTCTGTTGATAGATAAGATAAAGAAGATGTGTTACATATGCATATATAGAATGGAATATTACTCAGCCATAAAAAAGAATGAAATCTTGACATTTGCAACAACATGGATGGAGCCAAAGGGTATCATACTAAGTGAATAAGTCAGTCAAAGAAAGACAAATATGATATGATTTCACTCACACGTGGAATCTAAGAAACAAATAAACAAACAAAAAAGAGAGAAACCAAAAACAGACTTTTAACTATAGAGAACAAACTGATGGTTAACAGAAGGAAGGTGCGTGGGTGGATGGGTGAAATAGGTGAAGGGGATTAAGGGTACACTTTCCATGGTGAGCACTGAGTAATGTATAGAATTTTTGAATCACTATATTGTACACCTGAAGTTAATATAACTAACTAAAGAAATAACAGAGGCACTAAAATGGAGGAAAGATAATTAATTCAGGTTGAGATATGCTGAAATTTATTCAGAATAAATTGGCATGCGAATAATCAAAGAAATATGTAAAAGGAATGCAATAAAATGAGCTGAGGTACTTAGGTATATTGGAAACTCTTTGGTAAATGGTCCTTTAATAAATCAAGATGTTCAGTAAAAGGCATCTAGATTGAACAGAGAAGCAGATATTGAGTTCCAATTTATTTGAAATTTATTTGAAAAGCGGTCAAAGAGGCACCTCTAAAGAAGACTGGAGTGGTCTAAGCAGAGAAGAAGGAACAAAATTAGAATAGAAACCAATTAAAAAGTTTAAGGCCCAGGGTAACTGATAGAATTGGTGGTCATTGTGTACTAAGTCAGCTGACTTGGTAACAAAAAGTAGGATAGAGAAGGACTAAAATACCAAGAAGACAAAGTTATATATGAGTTCAGGAATTTCTGTTTAGCACATTGGATTGAGATCATTAGGTATCTTATTGGTCATTTTTAAAACTGGTCCAGATGAAAACAAAATTTCAGTGGGTTAAAAATCAAAAGGATTGTGTGGGAATTTTAAGATAAAATGTATTGAATAATCTTTTTGGATGTTGTCTAAAACCTTGTGCTTTTCTTACTCCTGAAATATTTTAATAAACTCATTAGTAAATACTGGGGGGTTATTTGATAATTTATAATAATACAAATTTCACCAACGACTGTTTCATAAGAAGATCAGTGGAATGTGGAATAGACTTCAAATACAAGTCTACTGTGATAGATGGGGGTAGATGGGCCTTATGAAATCTCGAGTGTGGATGGCCACTCCGTAGTCATTTCTTGACTTACTTTTTCAAATAACAATTTTTAAAAAATATTAAATAAGACAGTATTTTTTTAAGAACCTACTTTTTGCCAAGCACCCTAGCCAGTATTTTTTATAGATCCTTTCATTTACTTCTCACATCATTTAACAGGTGAGTACTGATATCATTCTTGTATTAAAAATGATGAAACTTAGGTGCAGAGAAGTAATCTGCCCACCATGTGACATGAAGCCAAATGCAACAAATACATAAATAACAATTGTTTTCAGTGGGTGGGTCCATGTTTGGGGGTGTGTAAGGTACAAGCCTAAGTGAAACAACCCAACATTACCTCTAAGATCCTCTTATATTGGTTTTTCTCAGTCTTGCCTAACATACAACATGTTAGAACTTTCTTTGTGAACAATAGGAATTGTCAATAGTCAATATCATTTACCATTTTGCTGAAATTTCTAAATGCAGTTAGAATCAGTTCATTCTAACAGTTTTGCTCGTCTTCTATTACTTTGCCCTTCTGACCAGAAAACCTCAACTTTCCTTTGGGGACTCCATCCTTTCCATTTCTTAGCATCAGTTGTTGGCTCTGATGCAAATGGTGACTAGGGTAGGACATGCCCTTTGGGCTTGTTGAACCCAAGATCCAAATTCCCCTTAGTCTCATGAAGAATTTCATATTTCCCACATTGTTCTAATCACCATGAATCTGTGTTTTTGTGCTACAGCAACTAGGAATAGATACTCTCTTATTCTGTTGGAGTTGAATTTAGGAGAATGGGTATAGGGAGCCACTGTTCGCTTCTTCCTGCCTGTAGCTCAAGGATGAAGACGACACTTGGAGGAGAGCAGACACAACCTGAACCAAACTTCATGCCAATTAGCATCATTTTTAGCCCTAGGTTCTTCCGTTACTTAAGCCAATAAATGATCTTTTTTCTTTCAGTCTGAGTTTATTTTCTCGCAATTGATGAAGGGGTGAGTAAATATTTAATGTCTTTCATTTGGGGAAAAAAAACCCAACATCTAGCACCAAAGCGAAGTTCTTAAAATTCCAACAGCATGTATTTATGAAATTTATCAGGGGGCGCCTGGGTGGCTTAGTCAGTTAAGCAGCTGACTTTAGCTCAGGTCATGATCTCACAGTTTGTGGGTTCAAGCCCCACGTCAGACTCTGTGCTGACAGCTCAGGGCCTGGAGCCTGCTTTGGATTCTGTGTCTCCCTCTCTCTCTGACCTTCCCTTGCTCACACTCTGTCACTCTCTCTCTCTCAAAAATAAATAAACACTAAAAAAAAAAAAAGAAAGAAAGAAAGAAACTTACCAGGAACTTATTTTAGACCTTTTTGGAGGGAGAAATTAGGTGAAGTAAAAAATACAACTTCTCTGGAGTTCAAGTTTAGGTATATACCAAATTTTGGAATGCATCCTGTCAGAATTTGGTGTGCATTCTGACCAAAATACGTATCAGTGGGTATGTCATTGTGTGGAGCTGATGATGCCATGTCAGAAGTTTCCTTTACCATGTTCAAGAGCACATATATTTCATAGTCTTGCCTGTTTCGAAAATAAATATGTCATTGGTCAAACAGAAACTAAAAAAAAGAATTAGGAAGAATCACCATCTATTGTACCAAAGAGCTATTAAAGTCATTACTAGAGGGAGAGACAGGTGATATTTCAAGATTTACTGTATGGCAATCATGTTTAATCACAACTTAATGGCCCATAGTCCATTGGTGGAATTGCTCCAGAAACCAGGCATAGCCTTGAACTTTTCTTATAAAGGGCCAAATAGTAAAGATATGAGCCTTTGTGGGTGCTACAGCCTCTGTCGCCACAATACAGCTGTGTCTCTGCGGCATGAATGCAGCCATGGACAATACAGACATGACGATATGTGAGTGATAAGCAAAAGCAATATGTAAATAGAGGCATTAAGAAAAAGAATGAACATGACTGTGTTCCAAAATAACTTTATCTATGGACACTGGAAATTTAAGTTTATATACAACTCACATTTCATGAAATGCTATTTTTCTTTTGATATTTTTTTCTTAGCCACCTAAAACCGTAGAAAATAAAGGCTTCCGCACAAAACCCCAGTGGTGGGACACTTTGGCCCGCAGACACTATTTACTTGTTTGTTTTTAATTTGGCTGCAAGAGAATAAGAGAGAAGTAAAAATCGATGAACTTTATAAGTTGGAAGGAACATTAAGCATTATTGTTAGATAATAATAGAATCAATCTATGTGGAAATACTAAGAATTCTCAGTTGTTTTCAATGTTTTAAAAGTATGACTCAGAGGAAAATTAACCCAAATATTGAAAGATGTGTTGAAAAATGGACAAAAATAGGGAAAATGTCAAGAGACTATGAATTATTATTTTTGGTTGGTAAGCATTTCAGAAAAGCACAAAACCATGAATTTTTTTCTTGTGTGAGTTCAAACCTGAAATATTATTTTGGTAGATGTTTGACCAAATAGTGAGAGAATATTTTATTGGTGCCAGTTACTTTGGTTACTGTATAAAAAAATACAGATTAGTGTATAGATCTTAGAAAAGTATAATCTGCCTTAAATAGGATCGTTGGGAATAGTTTTAACAGAATTTCCCAAGTAGTCTTTCCTGTCTCCCACTTTTCAGGGACAGCAAAGGGGATGTTTTACAAACTTTAACCTCTAAAGTAAAATTCATAGTGTTAAATAAGGTTAGAGTTCAAATTTCAAAAGAATTACTGGGTTAAAACAAAACAAAACAAAAACCCACAATGAAACAAACCACTTTTGAAACTGACAGAAGTATCTCCTCCTTGTTAAACTTAAATTTAACAAGAAGGAGATACTTGTTAAATTTACCTTTGGATTTAAAACCAGAAAATGCCAGGCAAAGCGCAACTGAACATCGAATAAAAGAAGTTATTGTTTCAGAAGCTGGGAAGCCCACATTCTTGAAATTCTTCTCTTGATACACAAGACCCTTGAGACATTATTTTGCTGCCTCCAAACTATCATGGGTTTTATATAAAACCCAGAGATATCTTTAAATCACACCCTTAGAATATTTATATATAAACATAATATTCCCAGATCTATGTGATGTATATATAAAGATATAATTGGGAATAAATTTTTATTTACATTTATATTTGAAATGAGAAGAAATAAACCTCCAGATTTTCTAAACCCAGAAACTGCCCCCAATCTTCAAAAAGAAATCAACAACAGTATGATTTATTGTTTTAGAAAAAGATTGTGATGTTCTGTAGGTATTGAAGGGCAAGCTCATAAAAAGAAAAAAAAAGTGTTATGTATGAAGAATGTTTAAGTGAAAAAGTGAAAAATAATTGCCTTATAGAATGACACTCACATTTAAGGTATCTGTGGAATATATTAAAACTCAATTTAATTAGGTAGTGAATATATGTATAACTCAGGGATATACAACTTCACGGTGGCCCTCAGTTCATTGATAAGCACAGGTATAAAGGTGTACAATTATGTAAAATTAGAATAGGGTAATGGTAAGTCAAATAAATCATACTGCAAAGGGCAATAGAAATCTGGAGGAAAGAATCAGTGTGGACTGGGTAATTAAATGAGACATCGCTGAAGCAATGTACTTAGGCAGACTGGTTGGGTGGGCAGTGTATAGTGCCCTAGGATGAAATGAAAAGGCTTGCAAAGCAAGACCTGATTGGGGAGGGAGAGCTGTCTGTGACTAAAGAACATTAGCTGGTGTGGCACTTTTATGGATCTGAAGAAAGAGACAAAAATCAGCATAAACGTTATGCTCAACATACGTATGGTCTCATGGAATGTTACCACACCTCCACCGAACTTTTCATTCCACTGTCCCATTACCATTCTATAGGGGAGTTTGTTTCTCTGCCTGGGCTGTGTCTTGAGCTGTGAGATGATGAAGCTAATAAGAAATTTGATTGATCCTTAAGCCACCAAGCAGAATATTGATTTGGAAATTAGAATGCCCAGATGTGTTTAATGAGTAAAACTCCAGACTTGATTTAAAGTTGAATTCTCTCACCTCCCCCAGCTGGGAACTGCTGTAGATAGGGAGTGTGTGTGTAGGGGCAAGGTCTTCATTCTCTCTCTCTCTCTCTCTCTCCACCCCCTCTCTCCATCTTACTAAGAGGGGCTTCTGATTCGAAGCCCTGCTCCAGCAATGAGGTGGGGTAGGATCCAAGGAAGGGATAAGAAAAAGTAGGACTCACCTGACTCATTGTTACGAGATGGCTCTGTGCATTCTGGGCCTGGCAGGTGATTCAGTCTGTCTCTTACCTTGGAAGGATCTAACCAGATTATTTGGAAGCCCCCACAGAAAACCAGTGTCTCTGCTGCACTGATGGAGCCCATCAGTTTCACCTCGCCCTGGTGACTGTCCACCCCTCACAGAGTCTCTTGGTTTGATCTCATTGTTCCAGCTGTTCATGGTGCGGGGGACTCATGTTTAGGGAGTCACCAGTAACTCAGAGGTTTAAAGGAAATACAGTTTTATCCTTAACCTTTCTCTACCCTGGGCAGGTTTCTACAGCCTAAAAGGATCCTCAGGAAAGTTGTAGGTCTATGTGAAGCCTCCAACCTTAGGTTATATATTTAGAATGTGTCACAGTATCTGACATATTTAAAAGCACATCATATTTTATTTTTTAAAAATATTGTTAATGTTTATTTATTTTTGATAGAGCGAGACAGAGTGCTAGTGGGGAAGGAACAGAGGGAGGGGGACAGAAGATCCAAAGCCAAAGGAGCTCTATGCTGACAGCAGAAAGGCTGGTGGGGAGCTTGAATTCCCGAACAGTGAGACCATGGCCTGAGCTAACGTTGGACGCTTAACCGACTGAACCACCCAGCACCCCAAAAGCACATCTTAGTTTAAATGCCATTGTTTTTAGATTCCATCGCTGCATTTAGACCTTTGAGAGTGGGAAAACAATTTTTGGAAATTGACTGGGTTCATCAGGATGATCTGAATGAGTCTATGTCTGTGCATTGAGATCACACACACATACACACACACACAACCTGGAGAAAACACTTAGAGGCTTTGCCTAATGGATTCAACCTGATGTAGGACAAAAGCTCTTAAGATTATTGTGCTATTATGACGCATATAAAGCTCCTTCTCAAAAACATGTTTTTCAATGTCCAAAATAAAATCCAAAGGAATCTCAAAAAAAATCAATGCTACTGAACTTCAGTTAGTTATCAAATTATTAAAAAGAGATATAATAAGGTATGCATTTCTTTTTAACATAACAAGAACTAGTGACAGGCTCAAGAATATTATATTTTTGAAGTAGTAGTGAGTGTGAACAGTATGTCATAATATCTCTAACAGCTGAGATGCGAGATTTGTGATTTCTGCTGGTGACACAGTCATTGGAATTGTGAATATGGCTGTGGTTTGTGTCCTCGATTCCTAGTTCGGAAAGATGCTAAATTTCAGTTAAAGAACACGAAAACTAAAGGTCTCTGAATTCCACCCCTTATCAAAAGCAATCTATTTGCATATCGTCACTACCCTGAGGCTCTACAGAGGCAAGTTAGCCCATAGAGTTCAATGAAAGATTTGCCCTTTCCTTGAATCGCTCCTCCTATTGATTCCTCCCACCCCTGCTCCTCCTCTGGGAGATTGTCACAGGCTGCTGACAGTGCTCCGTCCACCAGCAAGGCGTGGTCCCTAGCTACTGAAAAATACTGCCATTTCTCGGTACAGAAGTTTTCTTTTTCTCAGAAATTTCCTGCTCAACGGGGCATCATCCATACAGATCGTGACTGTTGAACAGCAGGAGGGAACTATCAGGATCAACAGTTTTCCTTTCTCCTAATAAGATGATGATGGCATCACAAATAAAACACATCCCTTCTCTCTGGAAGCGCAGGCTTCCTGATGGGATTTCTACTTTGCCTCTTCAGCAGTGTGAAATGACCCAGGGAAAGACTTAATAAGTAGATGTCAGCCACAGAGTAAGCAGGAAAAAATGATAAATGGACCACTGGACAACCCTATCACGACAGTTTGGTCGTGCACTTTGCATTTGATTCTATAGTTTTTCTGTGTTAAATATGGCCAGGGATTCCCACGTAGTTTCAGCCTGAAGCTATTACTTCTAATAATTGAGACTGATGAAAGGTCACGGTATTTTTACAGCTTAGCTGTGACATGCAATATATCACTTTGCTTCTGTCAAAGAAAATATTATACACTTCATTGGCGAAAGGTTTGATCCTGGGTTTTTCCTCTCCACACTGTCTGCAATGTATTTGCTTGGGCTTCCTGATAAATTTCACATTTAAAATGTTCCAGAAAGCTGCCTCGTGCTGGAATGAGATCATCCAGGTATAAAGCAAATGTTTCTAGATCGTTAGGAAATTAACTACATAAAATGATTGACACATTGCTAGCAGTAGTATTATTACCTATGCATTTTCTTGTTTGAATACGATGCCTCAGATCCTTTGTGGAAAAAAAGTGCCTATTGTACTAAAATAGGAAAAGTCAGTTAGGATGAAAGTCAACTGTTTAGAAAATTGTGCATTCAAGGGATTTCAAATCTACGGTAGTTACTTTCTTTTCCTAGTTAGGCTTAAAATACTGGAATTTTTATATTATGAGCTGGCACGCAGCCATCAGTGCTTGGGGGATTTTTTTCTTTATTTAGCACAATATTTTAGTATTTTTTTTTTTGAAGAATGAAGAAAGTATGTAATAAAAATAGGTTTTTTATGATAAAAGAAACAGCACATATTAACATCCAGAAAATCTGTTCAAAGAGGTATTAAAAGGAAATTCACTGTGTAAAACTCTTTACAAATTAAACTAGCCATACAGAAAACTGAACATAGTGATGACTTAAGCCTGAAACCTAAGAATTTTTCCAAAGTCTTTTATTGTTTATTTTTTTATTTAAAATTTTTAATGTTTATTTTTAAAAGAGAGACAGAGACAGAGTGCAAGTAGGGGATGGGCAGAGAGAGAGAGGGAGACACAGAATCCGAAGCAGACTCCAGGCTCTGAGCTGTCAGCACAGAGACCTGCATGGGACTGAGACCTAGAAACCCTGAGATCATGAACTGAGCCAAAGTCAGATGCTTAACCCCACCCAGGTGCCCCGCTGATCCAAAGTCTTTAAAGTGACAAGAGAAACTGACAATAAGGATCAAAGTAAAAATACATAGAGTTTACAAAAGAGAAATACTGGGCTTACTAAATCTTAGAATTATTTATTTATGAAAATTTGGACAAATGCCTATAACTGTGGACAAATGCCTTAAATTTAAATTAAAAAACTCAGAAGTTAAAAAAATTTAATGTATATTACCAGACATCGAAGGCTCTAATTGGAGCATCTAGGACCTGTTGCAATAGTGGACATGGCTGGGCTGCTGGCTATAGTCTCCTGAATCAATTACAGAAAAACTACAGAAGCTCGTGGATTGCATGAGTAAGGGAAACTAACACAAATTGAGAAAACAAACAAAGAAACATGTTGAGAGAGTAAACCACCAAGAACTAGTGCTTGTGTGGGCAGAGTCTTGATGCTTTAGAGGTCAGGGCACAGGGCGCTAGGAGTCAGATCAGGGAGAAGAGGTTGGAGGGAAGATTTTCAGTTCTGCTTTGAAGTTCGCATGCATCTTCTTATCAGGATCTTCGTCTGTCCCTTTGCCAGGAGAGATGTGGGCACAGCCCAGGGCCCCTTGTGCTGCTGAGCACTAGCTGTGCAGCTCGAGGGTCTGGCTCGCTGCTGCCCTGGAACATTGATTTCTTTGATTCTCTTCCTCAGAAATCCCCAGACTGGATTGATAAACTAAATAGGAGGCCTCTTCCCAAACTTTTCTTTTTTCTTATTTAAAATCATTTAAAAATGAATCTCCAAGAGGCACCTGGGTGGCTCAGTCCGACTCTTGATTTCAGTTCAGGTCATGATCTCATGGTTCATGGGTTCAAGCCCTGGGACAGGCTCCATACTGACAGTGTGGAGCCTGCTTGGGATTCTCTCTCTCTCTCAAAATAAATAAATACACTTTTTTAAAAAATATTTTTATTTATTTCTAGGACAGAGAGAGAGAGAGACAGCGTGAGCAGGGGAGGGTCAGAGAGAGAGGGAGATACAGACTCTGAAATAGGCTCCGGGCTCTGAGCTGGCAGTCAGCACAGAGCCCGACGCGGGGCTCGAACCCACCAACCGCGAGATCATGACCTAAGCGAAAGTCGGACGCTTAACTGACTAAGCCACCCAGGCGCCCCAAATAAATACACTTTTTAAAAAACTGAGTCTTTGACTAGAAAACATATAACAGGTACCACAATCCTGTGGGACTTGGTGTTTTTGCCCTGGGACACATCCCCTCCCTCTCCATATATAGAGTAGAAAGACAAGGGCCTACCCGCTGGGCTTATTCCAGTACATATTACCAGAAATAATAGCTGGCATTCACAGCTATTCACATACCAAAATTCCTTGAAACCTTCAGGAAGGGAGTGGATAAATAAACAGTGGTGCATCCAAACAATAGAGTATTATTAAGCGCTAAAAAGAAATGAGCTCTCAAGCTGTGAAAAGACGTGGAGGAAACTTAAGTGCATGTTACTAAGTGAAAAAAGACCATCCGAAAAGACTGTATATTGTATAATTCCAGCTATATGGCATTCTTGAAAAGGCAAAGCTATAGAGCCATGAAAAAAAGTCAATACTTGTCAGGGGTCAGGTGTAGAAGGGATGAAGAAGCAGAACACAGACAATTTGTAGGGCAGTGAATCTATTCTGGACAAAACTGTAATGGTGGATGCATGTTATCATACATTTGCCAAAGCTCCTAGAATGTATAACCAAGAGCTAATGGTAATAACATTACCTATGGACCTTGGCGATCATGATGAGATTCAGCAGTTGTAACAAGGGTGTGGTCTGGTTTGATATGCAGATATTAGGGGAGGCTATGCTTGCTGGACAATGGGCAGTAAATGGGAGTCTTCTGGAATGAACCTAAAACCACTCTAAAAATACAGTGTATTCATTAAAGAAGCATGATACTATACATTTTCAGAGAATCACAATGCTTTGAATCTATAAAATAGTCCTTCATATTTGGTTCATGACTTTGATTCCAACCTGTTAGAGGGTCCACCAAAACACAAGGTAGGAATGTGTCTTCTGCCTTATTCTGCTACTGCCTCCTCCTCCCGCAGCATTTTACAGTGAAAGTTTGCAAACACACAGCGATACTGAAAGAATTTCAGAATGAATACCCATATGTCCACCAGCTAAGGTTTTTTTTTTTTAATTTTTAAATATTTACTTTCGAGAGAGAGACAGAGCATGAGAAGGGGAGGGGCGGAGAGAGAGAGGGAGACACAGAATTCGAAGCAGGCTCCAGGCTCTCTCTGAGCTGTCAGCACAGAGCCCAACTCGGGGCTCAAACTCACAAACCATGAGTTCATGACCTGAGCCTAAGTCGGACACCCAACCAGCTGAGCCATCCAGGCACCCCTCCACTAACTGAATTCCACAATGATCATGTTACTAGACTTCTTTTTTTATTACACATGTGTTTATTTGTGCTTTCTCACTTTTAAAATGAATTTCAGACTAAGTTGCAGAATTCCTTGTCATCGTACACATGTCGTTAGTATGCATATCATTAACTAGGGTTCAATGCTTATTTACAGTTCTTTTTTCTTTTTTCCAGGTAATATTCATATACCATGAAATGCACACATAGGAATTGATCATTTTATGTCCCAAGGGAACCAACCTCCTCTTAATAAACAGGGGATGACTGTCACTCCAGAGAGTCCACTGATGTTTCTTTCCACTAAATCCTCAGCCTCACGCTCCCCATATATTAGTTTTGCTTGATATGGAACTTTATATAAATGGAATCTTAGAGGATGTACCTTTTTATGTCAGACTTCTTTCACTCAGCATACAGTTTTTGAGATTCATCCATGTTAACATATAGGACAGTAGTTTGTTCTTTTTATATCTGAGCAGAATTCCCACCTTTAAAATAAAACATAGGTGATTCATCAGTTCTCCTATGGCTGAACATGTAAGCTGTTTCCTTTTATGAGTTATTATGAATAAAGCTGAATGAACCATTTTGTGCCAGTTTTTTGGGTGGGGCATATTTTCTTTTAATCAATAGGTGACAGGCTAGGTATTTTTCTATTGTTTTAAGAAAGCAGATTAAAATTTTCTAAGTTGCAGCATTTTGTACTGCCCCCCACAGTGTATGAAAGTTTCAGTTCCTCCACATCATTACCAACGTTCAACAATATCTATCTGTTTGGAATACTACATGGCAATGAGAAAGAATGAAATCTGGCCATGTGTAGCAACATGGATGGAACTTGAGGGTGTTATGCTGAGCGAAATAAGTCAGGCAGAGAAGGACAAATATCATATGTTTGCACGTATAGGAGGATTAGGAGGAGCTTAACGGAGGACCATGGGGGAGAAGAAGGGGGCAAATAGTGGGGGAAAGGGAGAGAGGCAAACCATGAGAGACTCTTGAATGCTGAGAACAAACTGAGGACTGATGGGGGTGGGGGAGAGGGAGGAGATGGGCATGGAGAGGGGCACTTGTGGGGATGAGCACTGGATGTTATATGGAAACCAACTTGACAATAAACTATTTGTAAAAAAATAAAATAAAATAAAAAAGTATCTCTTAATAATATTTATAGCTTCTTTATGGAGGTTTTACACATTTTTATTAGATTTATTCCTATGTGTTTGGGGTTTTGATATTATAAACAGTGTGGTTTATTTTTGTTAATTAACACTGTTACATAACATTTATAAATAAATGTGTGTATTATAAGTGGTAAAAAAACAAACACAATATCTGTCTTTTGATTTTAGCTATTTTAGTGGATGTATGGTGGCACTGCATTGTAGCTTAAGTTTGAATTTTCTTTTCTTTTTTTTAACTTTAGTTTTATTTGCTTATTTAGAGAGAGAGAGATAGAAAGCAAGTGAGGGAGTAGCAGAAAGAGAGGAAGACAGAATTTCAAACAGACTATGCACTGTCAGCACAGAGCCCAATGTGGGTCTCAGACTCACAAACTGTGAGATCATGACTTGATTCGAAATCAAGTCAGACACCTAACTGACTGAATGACCCAGGTGTCCCTGAATTTTTTTGATGTTTAATGATATTCACTGCTTATTCATGTCCTTAGTCTACATTTATGTATTCTCTTTTGTGGAGCATATGTTTAAATCTTCTTATTTTTATTATATAGTAATTCACATGCCCCAATACTTATGACATTTTCCTGATTTTGGAAAAGAAGCAGGAACCTAACCATTTAAAATAGAGGAATGGTTGCTTTAGAAGCTGTACATCAACTATCATCAAGTATCATTCTGACATTTAAAAAAATCGGGCATTTGAGAAATGTTCATAGATATAGGGAAATGCTCAATACAAGAAATATAATCTTAATTTCCTAAAATAAAACATTTATACATGTAGGGCCAAAAAAGTACTAGAAAGATATATTGTGAGAATTTAACCATTACTTATTTAATATATGGTACTTTGAGACAATAAGATTCAGGATAAGTTTGATTATTTACTTTATCTTTTCCTATCCTTGTATATTCTAGAATGGGTATATATCTTTATAATTAAGCACTATAAGTATACTTTAATTTTTTTAATGTTTATTTTTTAAAATATTTTAGTGTTTTATTTATTTTTGAGAGAGAGAGAAAGAGAGACAGCGTGAACAGGGAAGGTGAGAAAGAGAGGAAGACACAGAATCTGAAGCAGGCTCCAGTCTCTGAACTGTCAGCACAGAACCTGATGTGAGGCTTGAGCCCACGAACTGTGAGATTGTGACCAGAGCCGAAGTCAGACGCTTAACCGGCTAAGCCACCCAGGCGCCCCATAAATGTTTATTTATTTTTGACAGAGAGAGACAGAGCATGAGTGGGGGGGAGGGTGCAGAGAGAGGGGAAGACACAGAATCTGAAGCAGGCTCCAGGCTCTGAACTGTAAGCACAAGACCCCATCTTGAAGTCACGAACTGTGAGATTATGACCCAGCCAAAGTCGATGCTTAACGAACTGAGCCATCCAGGCCTCCCAGAAGTATAAGTATTCTTTTTACAATTAATCTGTTTAAGAAGTAACAAAGTGCTGTGAGAACACACATCCTCATAACATCTCTGAAAAATAGAACAAGTCATTACTTACTAATGAAGGTGTTGTGTGCATTGGAAATATATCCAGCCCTACAGAGCTATGCAAGGAAAAATTCAGTTAGGTACATGGGTTCTTGCCTCTTTGTCTGGGCTTTTCTAATCTTCAACACTGCATCCTTGGATAATTCCCAAATAATTGGTCCATTCAACCAAGCAGGATGGTCCTAACAAATAACAGATGTTTAACATTTCTTTAAAACTCCCTGCTATTCTAAGCAGTATCAACAGTAGCCAAATTATGTCTATTGGCTGATTAATGCATAAAGAAGATATGATGTGTGTATATATATATATATATATATATATATATATATATATATATAGGGAGAGAGAATATATATGATATATAAGAAGATATATATATATATCAGTGGAAAATTACTTAGTGATAAAAAAGAATGAAATCTTGCCATTTCCAACAACATGGATGGAACTAGAATATATTATGGTAAGCAAAATAAGTCAGTCAGAGAAAGACAAATATCATGATTTTACTCATACATGGAATTTAAGAAACAACAGATGAACATAGTGGAAGAGAAGGAAAAATAAGATAAAAACAGAGAGGCAGGCAAGCCACAAGAGACTCTTAAATACAGAGAACAAACTGAGGGTTGCTGAGGGGAGGTGTTTGGGTGGATGGGCTAAATGGGTGATGGGCATTAAGAAGGGCACTTGTTGGGATGAGCACTGGATGTTCTATCTAAGTGATGAATCATTGGGTTCTATACCTGAAATCATTATTACACTATATGTTAACTAACTTGGATTAAAATAAAAGTAAAAAAAAATTTTTAAGTAAATTAATAAATAAATAAACTTAAAAATTTTAAAGTTAAAAATTAAAACACCTTGATATTCTATTTGACTGAACAGAATAGCAGAAGTTAATGTTACTCTGTAGCTACAAATTCGATTCATCTTAATGTAATAATTTCACAGTGTCTGGGATCCTGTTGCATGCAGTCAGAATACACACATTTTTTAAATCTCTACTTTATGTAAGCCAGTAGATAAGATCTTTGGGGGCTCATGGATGAAGTTGACACTGGCAGAAAGAGTAACAAGTAGAGCCGCTTCCAGAATGACCAGGTTGACATGTTCCAGAAGCCCCAGGAGTGTGCCTTTCTTGCCCTAGAAAGTATCAGCCCACCGGCTCAATCTGAAATTTTAGCAGCCTCTTGTTGCCAAGCATAATTCAGTATATGTCTTTGGAGAGTGTAAGAAACAGCATTTAATTAAGTGCAAATTGTTTCAGTAATAAGCATTCATTTAACATGCCCTATAACCAAAACAAACATTTCTTGCTCTTCCTTGATTTGTTTCTCACCTATTGACAGGTCAATGACCCATATTTTGTCAAATTAGTGACCTGGGTCTGTAGCTGGGGGAATGGAAAATGCATGAATATGTCAGAGACTTCCTTGGAACTGGGCTGGTTTCTATCAGATAGGTGATTTTGTGTTTTAAAAATCCAACTGGTATGCTTCTTTTATGAGCATTAAGCATGTGCATTATAACTGTAAAAATAAGTAAATATCTTGGGGGGAAAATGCCTTGTAGCAATTTTTATGGGAAAGGTAAACAAACTCCAATTTGGCTAGTCTCCTCTTACTCCAGAGAAGATACTTAAACCACAGTAAGATGAGACTGTGAAGAACGGGTTTGATTTTTTCTAATTTGAAAGAAGGAAACGAATTTGATCTTGGTTTTAGTGATTGGATGAAAATGAACACACAGTGTATAAAACTAGTGAGGCCTCATTTACAATTTGACAAATGACACCCAGTGAAAACATGACTTCTTTTTATTGTCTAATGCAGAACAGGGCATATCCAGCAACATGTCCTTGAATGACTGTGTTGTCAAATTATCTCATGCAACGTATTGTGTATTGAACCCTATATTAAACCCCCGTGGCTTGAACAGTCAAGCCCCATTCACCATGTGGAGAACCTGGAGTTATCGCCTTCCTTGGAATATTAACATGCTCGCTTGGTGCTGAGATCTTGGCAAAATTAAAAGGAATGACCTTCAACATTGACATTCTTTTATATTTTCATCTTATTTTCGTGCTGGGGTGGACTTGTTCATTCCCCTTTCATCCCCTTCTAGAGCAAAGCTCTCCTGATTTTGCAGACAGAGTCTCTCTCCCACTTGGTCATACCATCTGTCTCCACATTACAGTTTACTCTGCATGAGTACCAGGTAGCAGACGCGATTTTGCCCAATAGCAAGTACAGTGGAAAGTTTTTCACAGGCTCCCCATAATCTGTGAACATATGATCAGTCTAGGATAACACGTTGTACTAAAAATATACCAGAGAAATGTGCATGTGGTAATAAACAAGAAACCTGAATCGAGGGGGAAATGTGCCATGTGCCTTGAGGTTCTGAGATGTATGCTTCTATGTGTACCAGAATGATGATGACCTGTCAATGGGAGGGGATGGGACCAACTGATGTTTGTTTCTTCATTGAAAGTGTTAATGTACATTTAACAGTGTGGGCATAGTGTGTTTGTCCTGAAACCCAAACTGTGAGTTAAACGAATGGAAATCTACAAGTACTTGTCATGAGGTGGTGGGTTTGACAAATAGAAATCTGTGTAATTTCCATGAGAACTTCTTAAGCTGTACATTGACTTTGGCAGGAACATCCCAGTAGGTCCGAGAGAGCAAATTTAAGGGAAAGGATTGTGTCTCTTATATTTTGTGCTGTGTCATCACCCCTTATTTATACCATCTTCTTTAAATAGAATTTGACAATATTCTTCCAACATTAGTGGATATATTATAGAGACTTCCTGCAGAATGATTGTCAGTTTATGCAGAAAAGTTTTGTGCCTATTTTTAATAGGTCATTTTATTACTGGATGCCAGGAACCGATTATGCAGATTTAGCCCTTGTAATGTGCTTTGATTCATCCACTATTCAACAGCTGATTTTAGTCAATCGGCTAGGAGCATTATCTTATGCCATACCTCTTCCCCGCTCTTTATCCCATTTCTGCTTTCTGGGAGAGGGTAGGAATGGGAAGTTTGCTGCCTTCTTTGGTTGGTCAAATGACTTGAGTCCAGGTTTGAGCTGCACAAACAGTACAGACATGGATCTGAATCCAGAGTCTGCATTTGGTGTGGCCATTTCAATTCTTGCACTAGTTCTGAACCCCAGATGGCATCTGTTTCTCGGGTGCAGGAGAGTAGGGGACTGCAGTGGACGCGTTGTTTACCATGTTCCTACATCACCATTCTTCCTGTGACTGTGTGGCTCTGAACCACCGATTTAAACTCTGTGTCTCACATATACGATTTGTGAAGTCGTATTTATTCCATTGGGTCACGGGGCCTGAAAATGCCTCTTGCACAAACTTTCTCACTTGAATCTTTATGAGTAGTTGGCTTATAAGTAACAGATCCTCTACTGTCCTCCAATACACTGTTTTAAGTATAGATCTAAGACAATCTGATGGTTTCTTGGCTAACAAAGCATGGTGGCCAACAGTGCGGCCGACACCTGACTAAACCTGCCCCCCTAGCTGGGTAATGAGAACAAGATGCAGAAATTGAGGTTGCCGTGGGAATGAGAACTATATGTGCCTTGTGGCTGTGGACTGTTGTGAGAATGGAACGTCTATAAGAAGAATAGTTGATATACAATATGTGAGCCATAACGATTATAATGATCATCATATATGAATGGAGATTTACAAATACTCCTTCCATAGGACTGGTTACTTTTTGTTTCTTTGGGTCTTTCTCAGATATCACTAAACAACAATAACAACAACGGCAATAAACCTTTCCTCTTACTCATACAGTTGCAGATTTGATCCTTCTATCTTCCCTACATGTTATTCCTACGCCTATTCCATCATATTGCATTGTAAAATATCAGTCGTCAGTCTTATTTTCTCCACTGGACTGTCATCTATGCGATACCAAAAAACGATTTATCCTTTTAGCTCTGCCAGTATTGGGCCAATGCTTGACTGGCAAATAAATGAGCAATAAATGCTGGCTTGACGTAGTTATTATTGAATGGAAGAAAAGTATTTATTCTTTGAATTATCCCCTATAAAAGCATATTCTTAATCTCTGATCTGTGGATGTGCCTGAGCTGTTGTGTGTTTATGAATCATCTCACATCGTATGCAAGGTTAAAGATGATTGTGGATTTTCCCAGGAAAGGGGTCCATAGTTTCATTAACTTCCCAGGGCAGTCTGTGGCCCTAAACAGTTTGGAAATCTTTCATATAGAATCTCCTTACATTTTTTCTATCAACATAATTTTCAGAAAATCCTTAGTCCTTTAAAGTGATAATGGCCCCAGATTACATGTGTCTTATACATTGGCTTCCTCTTATCCCTCATTCTCTGATTTTGTCCAATATCTGCTGCTTAAAGAAAAGCAAGCACTTTCTGCACACATTGCTTATGCAATATTTTCCCATGAGTCTACAGTGCAGTCAATGAGATTCCTTTAATGAATTACTTGGTTCTCATTTCAGCATATAATCAGTCTTGTCAACTGAGAGATAATCAATCATTATTATATCTACAAAAATCAAATTGACTATAACCCATTATTTGACTGACTAATGAAGCTTAGATGTTATCTAAGGCCTTCACTCTCCCCCCCCCCCTTAAAAAGAGTAGGGGACAAAGTGAATCAAGTAGCAAAAGAAAAATGTGACTGATTTGTAGAATATGCGGTATTTTAATTATTTTCCATTTAATGCTTTTGATTGTTTATCAGCTATTTAAACTTACGAAAGAATGAGACAATTTTGGATCTTTTTAAAAAATGATCAAATACACGATTTCTATTCATGATATTGTATTAGTTAGACTGAAGGCTGAGAAGCAGACCCAGACAACGTTTCAGCCAAAGAGAAATCTACTTTCTGTCACCTGGTGACACAGAACATGAGAAACTTTCTGTTTCCGGAAGTCATGCCCTTGAGAGCAAGGAAGGCCTGGCATCGTCAACATGTAGCTTCCAAGGCTTTCTCATTCTCATCTTCCACCAGCAGCTAGAATTGTGAGGAGCAATTCCAGAGAAAGTAACTTCCAGGCAAGTGAGACAAATTTGCACATTATTCTTCTGCTCATACTCCACCGATGAGAACTTAGTGACATGGCTATTCCTACCTACCAAAATCCAGGAAGGTGTAGTACACCTGAGCAGCTCTGCTCCCAGATACACCCTATTATTCTAAAAGAGCAGAAGAGATTTTGTTTGAGAACTAACAATCTCTGTTGGATGTGTAGAGTTAGGATTTAGACACACACATCAAAATTGGGCAAAACCGATTGCTTTGGGGACCTGATGAATGGATTCTTTGTTTCTCTTCCTTCTGGAGGCATTCAGTAATCTTGAGTACTGTAAATTCAAAATAGCCTCATTGTCTGAAAAGAATGTGAAAGCCACTTAAAGAAATTAACAGAATGTAGGATTGGGTTTCAGCAGGATAGACAAAAGAGAATGATCAGGACCCAGAGATAAGTCAGCCCCATTTGGACAAGTTAGGCAGTCATGAAAGATCAAGGTACAAGGTAGCAGAGAGGGCAAAAGAGGGCTCTGACAGCGAGCAAGAGGAACATAGGCATGGAGGCCAGGCCTGAGGTGCACATCGCTAGAGCTCCTATAAAATCTGTGAAGGGAAGGCAGGGAACTGAAGCTGAGAACCAGATCAACAGGCAGAAACCTAGTTCTGAAAAATAATGCCTGACTTCTAGAACCCTGACCCATGACTGCCCAGAGTCCATTTACTGTAATCAGGATGAAAAGAAAGACCTAGATCAGCTACAAAGGAGATGAATACAGTGTGGTCCAGCTAAACATGTACATTCTTAATATTTTTATTCTTAGAGCCTTAACAAAGTCCCACAGGTTAAGGTAAGTTAAACCCGCAGGTGTCATTGAAATAAGCCCAGTCGCAGATTTAAGGAATTGTGAGGGGCCAAGGAGCTAATTCACCTTAGCTTCTTGAATAAAACCCTAATCTCTGGGTTATTTTGAAGAATGGATCATTGCTTTTCAGACAGGAAGGCAAATGGCATAAGTTAAGAAAAGAATCAAAGTGAAAAACATCTGTAAGCCACAAATGTTAGTAGAACAACTGGACACTCACATGCAAGAAATAAAATAGAACAAAACAAAGTAAAATAAAATGAAATAAAATAAATAAAAGTGATTCTAGACATAGACTTTACACGCTTTACAAAAAACTAACTCAAAATGGATCATGGACCCAAATTTAAAACGTAAAACCATAAAACTCCTAGAAAATAACATAAGGTAACACAGATAAACTTGGGTGTGGTGATTACTTTTTAGATACACCAACAAAGGCACAATTCTCATGAAAGAAATAATTGATAAACTAGACTTTACTGAAATGAAAAACTCTGCTCTGTGAAAGACAATCCCAAGAGAACGAGAAGACAACCAAAAGACTTGGACAAAATATTTGCAAAAGCATGTCTGATAAAGTTCTGTTACCTAAACTCTACAAAATTCTTCAAACTCAACAAGAAAATTTAAAACCTGATTAAAAAATGGAATAGGGATGCCAGTTGGTTGAGTATCTGACTCTTGTTTTTGGTTCAGGTCATGATCTCAGTTTGTGAGATTAAGTCCCACATGGGCTCTGCCCTGATAATGCAGAGCCTGCTTGGGATTCTTCTTCTTCCTCTCTCTCTGCCCCTCGCCTGCTCATACTCTCTCTCTGTCTCAAAGTAAATAAATAAACATTTAAAAAAATGGACCAAAGACCTTAATCGGTATCTCACCAAAGAAGATATATAGATGGCAAATAAACATATGAAAAAATACTCTACATCACATATCATCAGGGAAATAAAAATTAAAACAATGAGACACCACTACAAACCCATTAGAATGACCAAAATCCAACAGTGACAATACCAGGTGGCTCAGTCGGTTGAGCATTCAACTTGGGCTCAGGTCATGACCTTGTGGTTCGTGAGTTCGAGCCCCACATCAGGCTCACTGCTGTCAGAACAAGCCGGCTTCATATCCTCGGTACCTCTCTCTCTCCTTCCTTGCCTGTGCTCCCGCAAAAATAAATAAACATTAAAAAAAAAAACAAAACACCACTGTCAATACCAAATGCTACTAAGGGTGTGGAAAATGAGAGTCGCATTCATTGCTGGTGGGAACACAAAATGGCAAGGCCACTTTGGAAGACAGTGGTCAGTTTCTTACAAAACTAAGCATGCTCTTACCATATGATTCAGTAGTTATGCCCTTTGGCATTTACCTAAATGAACTGAAAACCTATGTCCATACAAAAACCTGCATGAGGATCCTTGTATATAGCAGCTTTTTCCATAATTGACAAATCTTGGAAGCAGTCAAGTAACCCTTCAGTAGAAGAGCAGGTAAATAAACAGTACTACATGCACACAGCCAAATATTATTCAGTGCTAAGAAAAATGAGCCATCAAGTCACGAAAAGACATGGAAGAAACTTACATGCATTTTACTAAGTGAAAGAGTCCAATCTGAAAAGGCTATATTCTGTCTGATTCCATTTACGTGACATTCTAGAGAAGGTAAAACTGTAGAGACAGTAAAATGATCAGGCATTGCTCAGGATTAGGGGAAGGGAGAGATGAATAGGGAGAGCCCAGAGGATTTTTAGGGATGTAAAAATACCCTGAAGGATGTCATAATGGTAGATAAACACCCTTATACATATGTCCAGATCTACATTATGTACAAAATCAATAGTGAACAGTGTTATCAACTATGGCCTTTGGGTGATTTTGTCATATGACTGTAGGTTTACCAACTGTATCAAATTTACCACTTCGGTGAGGAAGTTGATGGGGGAGACTATGGGTGTGGAGGGACAGGAGGTGTGTGGGACATCTCTGTTCCTTCCTCTTGGTTTTACTGTGGACCTAAAACTGTTGTAAACACAAAGTCTTCATAAAAAATAACTTACAACAAGCTTGCTAAGGAGAGAGCAAAAGGTGACAGTAAGCACTGAGGGCCTGTTATAAAAATCAGTGATGGGGGGGGGGCCCTGGGTGGCTCAGTCGGTTAAGCGTCCGACTTCAGCTCAGGTCATGATCTCATGGTTCGTGGGTTCGAGTCCCGCATCAGGCTCTATGCTCACAGCTAGCTCAGAGCCTGGAGCCTGCTTCAGATTCTGTGTCTCCCTCTCTCTCTGAACCTCCCCTGCTCATGCTGTCTCTATCTCTCTCTCAAAAATAAATAAAATATTTTTAAAAAATCAGTGATGGGTACAGAGTTTCAGTTTGGGAAGATGAAAACATGCTGGACATGGATGGTGGTAGAGGTTGCATACTGTGAATATACTTAATGCCACGGACGTGCACACTTAAAAACAGAATGGCAAGTTTATGCTATCACAATGCAAAAACCATTTTTTTAAAATTTTAATAAAGAAAGAGGTTAGAAGCAATTATGGTGGATATTTTAGAAACTTGTATATGTCATTCATTAGAACCAGTAAGTGAAAAGAACATGGCTTTTGATGGGTCTGTTAATGTGGAACATAAATATTTTACCGGTCTACTTAGGTCTGAGCCCAATTATTGGACCTTGAAATTCTCTTTGTTGAAGTTAAAACATAATAATAATAATAACAATAATAAAGTAATATAGAGCCAAAACAAATCTGTGAGAATGGGACACTTAAGAGAGTGACAGGGAACCCCAGTGCAGGGCACGCACCTCATCAAAGGGTCTGTTCTGCACAAGCTATGCGACTGGCCACCCTGACCACCTGCTGCCTCCTATCACGTGCTCTTTAACTGCTCTGGTTTGGGACAGAAATTAGATAGAAAGCCATCTTCTTATACTCTTGCTACCAAAGCAAGGACAGAGATGTTCGTTTATGTATTTTTACATGCTAGAGACTACCGATGAAGGGACAAAAAGGAAACACACTTGGCCTCATTTTCCCTTTCATACCTTCGATAAGAAGCCTTAAGAACAGCTCTTGAGGACTCCTGTCCCCTGGTTCTCACAACCTTGTGTATTTCTCTCCCCTAATATGCTGTCTCCCCCCGCCCCCCAAACAGGGGCGGGACCTCTGACTTGCTCCAAATAAATACAATATGGCAAGGGTGCAGCGATGAAACTACAAACTACGAGGATAAGCTACAAAAAAATGTAACTTCTGTCCCAAGGTGCTTTTTCTCACTCTATTGTTACCTTGCTGTGGAGGAAGCAGTTGTTCGGCCATAAGCTGCCCTATGGAAAGGGCCATGAGTGTGACAAGGAGCCTGCACCCCCACCAGCCAACCTCCCAGCCCAGGGTGAGCCTACCAATAGCAGAAGAGTGGGCTTGGAAATGGATGCTCCTGGCAGCCCCTGCTGATGCCTCCACGGGCATCCCATTCAGCCATACCTGGGCCCCGCCCCACATAAACCCTGGGATAGAAGTCCTTGGCATTTGAGTCGCCTGGGGGGCTCTGTCAGTTAAGCATCCAACTTTGATCAGGTCATGATCTCGCTGTTCGTGGGTTCCAGCCCTGCGACTGGCTTTGTGCTGACAGCTCAGAGCCTGGAGCTGCTTCAGATTCTGCGTCTTCCTCTCTCTCCTCCCTTCCCCTGCTCACACTGTCTCTCCCTCAAAAATAAATAAACATTAAAAAAAATTAACAAAAGAAGCGCTTGGTGTTTTAAGCCACTAAGTTTGGGGACATTAATCTTCACAGCAACAGATTACTACGACACGCCCAGATAGTGCACATCAGGAAGTCTCAAGCAGGGTAGGGCGAGGAGCGCTCTGCTTATCACAGGTGCTAAGGCGAAGGTGGTCCACGCAAATCCACGACCACCCCCTCTGTTGTAGGACTGCTGCTGGAAGCAGCCGCCAAGCTCCCAGACCACATTTTCCGGCGCCACCTCCCTTCCTCCACCTGCAGGAATGGGGTGTGGCACTTCAGGCGGGGCGGACCCAGATGTGCCTTCTCTCCGGTGTCTCCACATCTGCCAGGCTAAATTCCTGAGTGGGGAGACTGTGAAGAGCAGCGTGCTGACTTGCTCATTTGTTCTCCAGTATTGTTCTCCAATATTATAAACACAACCTCTGTTCTGGACACGAAATGAACTTTCATTGGTTAAGCTGCTAACATGTTGGGGTTTGCGATTTTTGTTACAGCAGCTAGCGTTACTCTAAATAATGCAGTGACACAGGAGCAGAGTTTAAAATGCTGAGATGAGACCCGCTCCACGTGGAGACTGTCCACATCTTCGGCTATACCTTAAGGCCAAAAGTTAAAAGTGTTTCTGTTTCAGAGCAATACCCAGGCCACCCCAGCTAGCTGCAGCCTCCAGGAAAGGCTAAGAGAGAGGATGAAATGACACAGATTTGAGCTAGGAACCTCACTAAGCCCAGCATGGTCATATCATCAGGAGGGAGAGGAAAGAGGAAAAGCCTTGTGAAGTTCATGTCTTTACCTCTATTGCCTCACTATAAAATTCTTAAGTAGGAGAATGTGGGTGGCTTAGTATTTTGAACTGACTCACAGAAGATCCAAAAAAGGGTTGGGATCAAGAAGGTGGGGGCGGGAAAGGAAAGGGAAAGGTCATACAGCTTGGGTAAATATGGCTCCATTTTAGCAAGATTGGACATTTCATCAACTATTTCTGAAAACCTCCAGAATGGAATCTCTTTACTTGGAGTTCAGAAAGGGGCTTCAAGAGGTTTTGAATTCTTTAACATTTTCCACAAAATTGCAGTGCTTACACACCCACAGATCTTTCTGGGATTCAGGACCTCTCAAACGTTTACATACTATTTCTGGAAAGTTACTTTGGTCATATTATTTGGGGGCATTTTGATTTAATCTCGCTGCTGTCAATTTTTCTTTGCCTCCTTAAACAGTCTTCCTTAAAACTTATTACCCAAGGGAGATTTTATAAAAGCCAGATGAAGAATGTGTTTTTAAAAGTGTGTTTGAACAATGTGTTTGAACAATGCTAGTTCTGTCTGTCTCGATGTTGCTTTCTTAGATTATAAACTTGATTAACACAGAAGCCGTGTCTTTCTTTCTTGGAAACCTTTTTTTCTCAGAATACCCCAAACCAGTTCCCAGGCTGGATGGAGAATAAAAAATATGTGTTTGGTTCCTGGTGATGAAGTGTCTAATCAAGTTCACTCAGAAGTCAATAGAAATACTAGAAATAAAAACTGCATTTTCTATGCCACTGCCTGGTTAATAAACTTTGACAGACATGTGTAATTACTTTAGATGCAGGAAGACAAAACGATGGATGAGAGGAAACAACTGATAAGATGTTATTGACTTAAATAAGGAAGCCAATTTTATGTGATGGATGTATTGCACAAAGAACGAAGGCAAATATGATAATTCTTTTATCCCTATGTAGGGTGGCCTGTTTAAAAGGAGGGTCAAGTATGAATGATTTAAGACATGTCCTTCGTGCATATTGCAAGTTAATGAGACTGCTCTTTTTTTTTTTTTAATGTTTGTTTTATCTTTGAGAGAGAGAGACAGAATGTGAGTGGGAGAGGGACAGAGAGAGAGGGAGACACAGAATCCAAAGCTCGGAGTTGTCACCATGGAGCCTGATGCAGGGCTTGAACCCATGAACAATGAGATCACGACCTGAGCTAAAGTTGGACGCTAAACCAACTGAGCCACCCAGGTACCCCAATGAGACTGTTCTTAGTCTAGATTTTACTCCACTGCCTTTGACATCTTCTAGGTCCAAATTCACCTGAAGAATTGGTATGATTTCACTACCAGACTAATTAAAGCCTCCTCTCTCCTGGAGTGATCAAACAAAACATTTTCTGGTGATTATAAAATTAAAAAAAGATGAAAATTAACCAATATTATTGCTTCAAGTTTCTTGACAAAGCTAATAAAAAGGAAAGTGCACACCTGGTTGGGAATTTTAGTTAAAACCTATGAAAACAAATTAGTTACTAATCATTTTCTATTAGTGGGATTCTTCTAAATAGCTGTTTGATAATAAACAATTCTGCCACTCACTTATTTGGGAAGGACCAATTTTATTAAATTGATTAGCTTGGAGATAAGAAGGACATGGTGGAATCACGCAGTGATAGATTTGGAGTTCGGGTCTATCTACATATCTAGTATGCAATTCCAGAGGTCAGCAATACAAATTCAGGTTGAGCACAATGCCCGTGGTTTTCTAAGAATCTACTTGTAAAGCTTGACATGCAGAGGAGGGGTGGGGAGATGGAGAAAGTAGGCTGGTGTTTCTTTTATCTGCATCATGTCTGTGACTGAGGCTGACCACTGGAAGAGTCACTGTGGAGAAGACCTTGACTGCCCATTAGGCTTTATGAAGTACAGGGTGCCAGCACCTCATCTCCAGGGAATAGGTACAAACTACAACACAGTTGGAGAGAAACACATCTCCACACCTCTGACAACCCACCGGGGTTCAGGTGGTGCCCAGAGGACTGGAGAGGAGATGGGAGGGCCTCTTGGCATTTCACATATTTGCAGTTTGAGGATGTCCCAGGAGACGGCAACCCTAGAGAGGAACAGTGTGCCCAGTGAGGTCACCTCCAGCCACAGCCTGGACAGACGCATCTCTTCAATGGCTGGTAGGCAGTGGAGATCCAAAAGAAGGCCAGCTCAGAGGAGCAGAATCGAGCTTTCTCCTAAGCATATGCTAAATACCCAGGGAGTGGGAGGGCCAGGACAGGCGAGGTGAGATCTCAGGCAGTGACTTTCACAGGCCGCTCCTTAGACCCGAGGGTCTGTGTTGTCTTGAGGCCAAGGACTGGAGCTCAGAGACACCCTCACTTGTCTGTCAAATCAGCCATTGTCTTGAGGCCTTCTGGCACTTTCTAAGCAATCAGGGCAACTTCGTTGGGCCAAGGATAGCCCTCTGAAGAAAATGGGGGATGGTAGTTCCTGGAAGCAAAGCCCTCAGAAGCCAGGGACCAGTGGGGGTGTGCATACAGAAATGTGAGAGGGACTTGAGGAGATCCAGATAGAACCTTATATAATGTCTTACCCAGAAATAGCTGGGGCTGACTTCAGAGGAAATAATATGGGGCCTGAGGCCCGTAGTCCTGCAGGCAAGTACTAGTAACCATGTGACTACACTGATAGTGTAGTGAGAGCATAGTTTGTTCTCATTTATTTATATGTGCAGAGTGGTGAAGCCTTAAAGAGCTACACAGAGATCAGACAACTCCAGAGCCAGAAGGGACCTCCTGGATCACTCAGAGAGAATTCTCCTTTCCCATTTTGTAGCAAAGCTACTGAAGGACCAAGATAGATAAATGACTTGCCAAAGGCCAAATAGCTGTCTAGTGGCAAAGCCAGGATTAAAATTCACATTTCCTGATCTCAGCTCAATTTCTGTTTCAATTATACAAGATACATTTTTATACAAGGTGCATAATAATACAGAGAAATGTTATAATTTGAAGATTAGCAATTCCTGCCCTGAAAATGCGTCCATCTTCATGTAATATGGTAGAGCTCTGGTACCCATGGGCTTATATATTTTATATTCTTATTCATATTATCATAGTAGTTAATATTATCCTCAATATGAACTATTGTAATATTCATCTATGTTTCGTAGTGTTTATTTGCCTCATTCTACAGCACCAGAATTTGAGTTTGCATTATCCTCTTTCTTCTGAGAAGAAAGAATGCCAAGACCCTTTAACTCCCTAGGGCCAGCCTTTTTTAAATAAATCCTACCTCAATTTTCCTTCTAGAAAAGTGGGCAGTCCATTTCTGACCGTCTAACCAATTGCTTTCCTGAGCTCTGATAGAGATTGCTCATCAAACTGACCTCGAAAGCAAAAGATAACACAAGGATGCCTTCTGTAACTTTATATAAGTGGCAAAGAGAAAAAAGACAAAAACAGAAATGAAAAACAATGCCTATTGGGCCATCAGTTGATCATGGAAGATCCTACAGGGCAGCTATGGCTCCAGGTATTAACGCCAATGGGCTGAGAGGGCAGAGCAGTGAAAGAGCCCAGAGCCCTCTGGGCCATGGCCAGGGAAGAAAGCCAAAGAATAGCAAAAATAATCCTGCTATGTGACCCCGACTGCCTGGTGCAGAGCCACATTCCTCTCAAGGTGAGCCCAGTTTTCCCCAGTGCCAATTATCACATGGGCAGAGAGGGTGTTCTCTATGATTTCCAGACTCTTCTTAGGGCTGTTTCAAGGGAAGATACAAGGACAAAAAGTAGTTTGGGATACAGGTTACCTGTTTGAGTTCCAAACCTGTCACTGGCTCTAGGACATTATCATTTAGACATGCTATGCCTCAGTTTACCCATTTTACAGTGAACACTTCAAGAACCTGGAAAAATACTATGTTATAGTATTATTATATATAGTGTAATTATGTATGTACTATACATTACACACAACATACATGTTTATTGATGGAGATGGGAAACAATTTGAGGGTTGGAAAGCCCTACGTCTCCTTGGAGACAGTCTCAATCCTCTACATTTCCCTGTAGCTTCTTTATCCTTCCTTTTATTTCCTCCCTCTCTAAGACACACATTTTTGTACTGAGTTATTTCTTATTTTACTTATCTTTTTCCCTCCCTTCTTATAGGTAAAACACATCGAAGGTCTACTCTGTATTGTATTATAGAGAATGAATTTTGTTCCTAGTAATCATCTCTAATCATCGACAAACGTTTAAATCCTCAGTAATTCTCTTGGGACAGGTTTTTTATAATACAGCTTATGATATTTTTCATTAAACTGATAAAAGTTAAATAAAGAGTTGGGGTTTAAAGTCATCACATTCAGTTATCTAGAAGATCCAATTCTGTAGCACATTTTGATTTTATTCCATGACAGATAGATGAGGCCATACTATAATCGAATTTAAATGTCTACTGTCAGTTTAAAATCATAGGATTTAAAAAAGATATGCTAGTAGAAGAAAATAGAGACACATATTCAGGAAGTAAAAGTCAAGAGAAGATTGAGATAGTGTACAGAAGGACACAGTTTCTAGTCCAGAGAAGTAGATAATAAAAGTTGAGTTTGCATATTGTAGAGTTGGAAGGGAGGTGGCCATTCTGTGTAGCATTATGGTGAGAATACCTTGGACAGCGAACATCAGTGTGGGCCATTTCCAACTGGAGGGATTTCAGAGAAATCTTGAAAAAGTTGGGATGGTTTATGATAACCTTCCAAGAATTTGAAAAGTTCCTGTTTACTTCATGTGTTAGGCTGATCTGACATACAAGTTGTACTTTTCATCATTTATAAATAAACTTTTCTAAACAAACAAACAAGTATAAGACAAATCCTTAATTGTTTCCCTTTTGGTATAGCTCTCAGTACTAATTTGATTCTTTAAAGTCGTTTAATGTTTTTTTAAAATTTATTTCTGAGAGAGAGAGACAGACAGTGTGAGCAGGGGAGGGTCAGAGAGAGAAGGAGACACAGAATCGGAAACAGGCTCCAGGCTCTGAGCTAGCTGTCAGCACAGAGCCGGACGTGAGGCTTGAACCCATGAACGGTGAGATCATGACCTGAGCCGAAGTCGGACGCTTAACCGACTGAGCCACCCAGGCGCCCCTAATTTGATTCTTGACATGTTGTATTGCATAACTATATGTAGGTAGAATCTTTCTTACAGCTAATATTAATTAATATTCATTATATCATATAATATTTATAACAATGTAACATAAAAATTGCAATGAACTGTGCATACTAAAAATAACTCAATAAATATTTACAGATGGTATTTGCCTATATTAAGGTCATTTTCCTTTTTTCCCCCTAATCACCATTTAGTTTGGGAATCCACTTTTCCTTCATTTGATTTAAAGCTTGGCTTTAAAACTAGATCTCAATTTGTCTAACATGGTGTTATTCCAGCTGTGTGTTGCAAACACTCATAATAATGAAATAAAATTAATGTGTGTCACATTACATTTATTTCAAATAACACAGAATGGGAAATATGAAAATGTTTCATATAGATTAAGGGTAAGAAAAATCCCATAAAATGTTTTCTTAATAATTATGTATACTTACATATCATGATGTAAAAACATATTTTCTATTGTGCATCTCAGTCAAAAAGTTTGGAAACCGTTGGTGTGAATGGATCATCAGGACCGATCATCAGGATCCTCTTTCCCTTGTGACTGGCTTGTTTATGGATGTGCAACAAACTTTTGAACATTGAGCTTTGAGAGGAAGATTTCTCTCATCCGGAAAAGTTTGTTCTTGGATTACAGGAATCTCTGGATAAGAGACAATCCCATCTCTTCCTCTGCATGTGTTCCTGCATGGATATGCTAAGCCAGAACTTCTGTGGAATCTTGCAAATATGAGATGAGCTGGCCTGTGGAAGAGTCAACCCCTCAAGCACAAGGCTGAAAGATCAAAGGGACCTGGGCTTCTTAGTGACATCATTGAGCTGCCAAGTTACTCTGGTCTTTCTTTACCTCTGAGCTTGTGTTATGATATAACACAGTGTGTAAGTAAGCTACATGCCTTATGGGTTTCCATTTTTTACAGCTGAATAAATTCTAAGCGATGTAACGACCATCTTATACGTGGGTGCAAACACTGAGACTGTGACAACTTTATTTAATAAATTATGTGATAAGTGATTATTACATGTGAGGTTCTAAGCACAGGGCAGCTGTGAAAAAAGATGAATAATATATACCCTCAATAGTTTATATTCCAGTGATGTAGATATGTAACAAATAATGAAACAATTAAGGCATTTAGATTATAATTAATCCTCTGTGGAAATAAATAGAATGTCATGATAGAGTGATGTGTATGAATAACGAGTTCTTCTTTAAGCAGGATGCTAACTTTTCTGAGGAGGAGAGGTACTGGAGCTGGGAAATTAGCCATGGAAAGAGTGAGGGACAGATCATTCCAGAAAGAGGAACAATGCAAATTATAGACTATAGTTCTAAGAGAGTGTGCTCACGTACTCTTCCTATTTTAAATATTCAATTCTAGGAAGTTTGAAACCATGGCAAACCTTTTATAGTGATCCTTGGTAAGAATTCTAATGTCTACTAGAATGCATACCTGCAGATACTAGAATTTACTGGATTACCCTCACTAGACTGATTATCTTTTACTTTACTGGATTATCCCTTAATGGAATTGAGTCTAGCTCTCTGAGCAGCCAGCTTAACACCTGGTCATTTGAAAGGCTCAATGTTGGTTGAATAAATTAATGAATGAAAGCTCTTAGGGATTTTATCCATCTGGTAATGACTGATGGCTTGTAGAAAACTCAGAGTCCCTAAGAAGGCTTATCCAGGTTGCCATGGTCCACTGCTAGGAGAGTATTTCATCAAATCACAGGTAAGAACCCAAAGATAAAACTATATTTTCCCTTAATGACTCCCACTTATGATATGTTATTGCATAGAAAAATCATTTGGTAAAACCTATACCAAATGTTAATGATAGATATTGCTGGGTTAGAAGATGTTGTTGGTGATTTATATGAATTTCATTTTACTTTATCACATTTTATTTTATATAATTACAATATATCATACATATTAAATTTTAAAATATATCAGTGCTGTGTTAGAATAGGGTTTTGTGTATCTAGTAACTCACTAATCCCTGATATTTCCTTCTGAAATATCTGATATTTCAGATCCTATCTGAAATATCTGATCCTCACTTCTTCTGTCCCCTGTCTGAATAATTGATTGCCCTTAGGAGTCCCCATTGTATATGTAAAGTGAAATTCTGGGATGACAACAACCAGGTTTATTGTGGCCTTATATTGCCTCATATCCCTCACTGAATTATAAAACTTTCAATACAAGATGTAGGTTTTATTGTATTTTTCCTCCAGTGGATACCATAGGGCCAGAATATGCTGAGGTCTCAATAAATCAAAATGAAAAAGGATGAAAATCAAATTCTCTGTAGAATCAAATTGTCTTGTTTTGACTCTGTTGACTGAACCTCACAATATACTCTGTTCTTTCTTAGCTCCATTATTGCAACACCTTCCTACCTCTTTTCTCTGACTCTCCCTCCTCCAGCCTAGCCGTCCCCCCATCACTCCTTAGTGTTATTGCACAATGTAGTAGAGCTTTAAAGTTGGAAGTTTGAATTTTAGTCATGACATTGATTTACTATGTGATTGTTAGGAAATCCCTTTACCTCTCTGAGTCATAAGATCATTTGGAGAGCAGGTCTTAAGACCTAAAAATCTATCAGAGTGAAAGATAAAGAAATATTGGCTATGTGAGCAGATTATTCCATTTCTTACTTTAAAGACTTTTAAACACTCATTGAATTTTTTTTCTACCATTCTTCATTTCCATGTCAAAATTTATAATTAAACTTTCCAAACTCTCAGTGTCTGTAGTCTCATCTGAGCAAAATTCTTCCACACGGGATGCTGTCTGTCTTTTTGCAGCTCTACCTAAAACCAAATATATAAACCTGTCTACTTTTCAAGTTTGATTGACAGACTTACTAGGGCAGTAGACCAAAACTATGTCCTCTAATCTGATCCTTGTCAGTAAAGAAAGTGATATTTTGGATTCTTTTAAAATTTTTTTTTTTACTTTTTCAGATGGGAGATGAGGAAAAGTACTAGCATGGATTGAAGATTTTTTGAAACCCCCAATAAGAGCTGCCATTTACTGAGTGTTTGCTATTTTCCTGGATTGGTGACAATGTGTTCTAGATAAATCATCTTCCCACAAATAATAATTATTCGAAGCACTGTTTAAAAAAAAAAAGCAAGTATGCCTAGGTGGTTCAGTCAGTTAAGAATTTGACTTTGGCTCAGGTCATGATCTTGTGGTCCATGAGTTCGAGCCCAGTGTCCGGCTCTCTGCTGACAGCTAGGAGACTAGAGCCTGATTTGGGTTCCATCTCCCTCTCTCTCTATGCCCCTCCCCTGCTCATGCTCTGTCTCTTTCTCAAAAATAAATAAACATTTTAAAAACTATTCTAAAAAAAAACCCAAAACAAACAAACAAACAAAACCCAGATATTCATGTACCAGTTCAGACATCTGAATCTGTTTTTCTGGGAGAGACCCAATAGGTTATTATTTAACATAGACACAGTTCTAGGGAAGCTTTGTTTTCAGGGAAAATTTGGGAAACACTGAAAATGAATTATCATTTTAATATGTGCACTAGAGTGAATCCAAGAGAATTTCTCATAAGGAAAAAGAATGGGAACTTTGTCAAGGACTATGATTTATCCTACTTGTGAGCTCACAAGTTAACCTTCACAGCTTCCTGGGTGATGGCAGAAAACATAAGACAACTTGCTTAGAGAAAAAGGGCAAAGTTTATTACTCACGCCATAGCAGTAGCAAAAGGATCAGAATTTTCTTCTGCCGGTTCCTGAGGCTCCAATTTGTGTTGGGTGATACAAAGAGCTACGTGATGCTTCCACAGGTAGTGGGTTATGTTACAGAGAAATCCCACTCTTGCTTCAGGAGACGTTACCTATGTCTTCCGGAGCTGCTGGCTATACGTGCGTGTGTCCTTGAAGATAGTCTGGAACCCATAAGACATGCAGAAACACAAGACATCCACAGAGAAATGTGTCCCGACAAGGTGGACCATGATATCCCAAACAATGGAATAACTAAATAAATGTTCGGAGATAAGAAAAAATGGGAAATATAAAGAAAACAGCTGCAAACGCAAGGTATTTTTTGCAAAAGACTGGACTAGGTATGGATTGTATTTAAGGTCAGTAAATTGAAAAATTCATATACAGAGCTTCTGATGACTGAATTTCATTCCTACTGCTATGACTTCCAACAGAGCAAAAGCTACCGTAGAAATAAGGCCGAGGCTAGCCTTAAACATCCTTGACCTCTGCTCAGGTTTGGGAGACATGTAAGTCTGCAGGAATTGCCTGACAGTTCAGCACACCATCTACTACAGCATGTCTGGAGCTAAATTACATCATGCAAATTTTGGAAATAAAATGATGAATAACAGGGCAGAATCTGAAGTGATTAAAACCAATATCAAAGGGAATATATACTTGCAATGTTTACCAAATTGAACTTATTGAACAATTCCACTATAAAAAGCAGAAGTCTGAGTCTTATAGTATTTTACTTTGCTTTTTAGCTAGGGGACAACATCATCAAAAAAACTTAGCCCCCCCCCCTTTTTTTTTTTTGGTATCTAATTCTCTGAGATTTCTTACTTAGGAACCTAAATGCTCCCAGTTTTGTTTCATTGGTAACTGTCTTTCCCATCTCTGTTTACTTCACATTTTCTTATCTCGCCACTACCCTGTGCCAAAAGTCTTGCACATACACATTAATACATACCATCTGGAACATCCTTTTTAAGAAGGGAAAGAAGAATGTGAGGGCTGATAGATTCCGTACAGGGACCCCATCCAACATCTGTAACGAGGTTTGTGGGGCTTAGCAGGTTTCTTTAAATTTCATCTGAACGCCATTCACCCCCTGCCTGTTCCACAATGAAGGGTTACTTGGGCTCAGAGGGGTTTCCTGGATATTTCAGGAAGTGGTGAGATTTCCACTCAATCTTTGAAGTTAAGTAACTTCAGAACTCAGGGAAAATTTTGTCACAATTCACAAACTGGGAATGGAGATGCAGGAAGAGCAAAGAAGCACCACGCGGCCACAAAGAAGAAATATTGACTCCGTTTTCTCAGCACCAGCATAGATCAGATACAGTTGGAGATTCCCATGAAAGTAATTAGTGATGTAAACACATCATTTTTCTTATTTAATTATCCTCAAAACACAGAATTCTCATAAGGTCCGCTATAGATATAATTCCATTCCAAAGTACAGATTAAGATCCAAATACTAGTTTGTATGTTCCTGATAATAACAAAAGTAGTAATATTGAGGGAGGCCGTGTGGATTAAACTTAGCAGCTGAGAAAATGCTCTGTCAGTAAAGGAATGGACATTCTAAAGATGAAAACCTTTGTCTAATTTCTTGACTAACACGTGTTTCATGCTCAGAGAAACTGATGCTTCCATTACCATTGGTATAATTTTTCTGTATGATAATTTAGTAAATGACTCAATCTTCTCTTCGGTGAGTAATTTTCAGGAGTAGTGTAGCATGCGATCATTGCCTTGTAAAAGAAAATCTCTATTTTCCCCCCACATATTTATTTGGATGAAGTTTCAGAAAGTATTTGAACACACACACTATTATGACCAAATTAGGCTGGAAAAAGCGGCACTTCTGAAGTCTGAGCATATTTTCCCCAACAGTGGCTGACTGATGAGGAGGGAAATTTTACGGTCTGGAAATAGGGACTCATTCTATGGAATCTAGTCTCTAGCCATTTTACCTTCCTTGGATTAAGGGTTAGCTTTTGGCAGAAAGAACCCTTCTTCGTGTACCAGGAATCGTCCAAAAGCACAGAAGAATTCCATCAGTGATGAGGCAAGTACGAAAGTCATTGTCTCTCTCATTGCGCAGAACCTTAGCTCCAAGTCACAGACAGTACCTGCTCTCTTCTTGATAGGTTGGAAAAGAAATAAGTGGATTTAAAAAAAATGAGTCAAGGTGAAGGACACAGCTCATAGAAAGGCAAAATAATATTTCTCAAAAAGAAAGAGAATGAGAATCACGTACCCAATCAGTTGATTTCTTGCTCTGTCTACTGTCTGTAATCCCACATAAGGCACCACAAACGAGCACCATGAAGCTTTCTTCATTGTAATTTTATTGCTTGGCGGGCTTATCCCTGGGAAACAAAGACTGTTCACTTCAGTTAGCCATTACACTGACATTTGAATTTGAGAGAGAAGGACCAATTAAGTGTCTCTAAGGTGTAGTAAAAGAAATAGACTGAGGTTATAAACATCCTCCTACTAATGTATGATTTAGGTAGATGTGTTTATTTAGATAAAATGGTCATTTCTCATTCTTCTGCTCTTCGTTCTCTTCCTGTTCTTCAGTCCCCCCTTTCCCCCCTCATCTTGGTACAGAAACCTGCTGGGAGGCTCTGTATTCGAAATAAGAGTGATTGAATCAGAGAACACCAGTCTGACTTGATTCCAATGAGAAGCTGCCCACAAATGGTAGTAAATGCCAACTTCCTCCTCCCTCTCATTTGTTTCTTCCCCTCTACATCTTCTTTTGCAACAGCCCCGAGGTACAATATTTGCAGAGATTACTCAAAGAAGAAAGAAAATGTTATTCTGGGAATCCAATTGCGTGAACTTAATTCTGACTCTATTACTTACTAGTTGTGAAACGTTGGGCCAGCTATTTAACATATATAACCTATAGGGATGAGAATACCTGTCTCATCATATTATGAAAGATTGAAATGATATGGTATAAAGAAAAGCTCTTGATGTGACTTAGCCATGGAAACATTAGCAATCATCATAGTCATAATATTTTCTTCTATTCTATTTTTGCCATTTTATCCTATATTTTCATTGCCTCCGTGGCATGAACTTAGACTACTTGATTTAAAAAAAATATTTTTTTAATGTTTTATTTATTTCTGAGAGAGAGAGACAGAGAGAGAGAGAGATCGTGAGAGCAGGGGAGGGTCAGAGAGAGGGAGACACAGATTCTGAAGCAGGCTCCAAGCTCTTAGCTTTCTGTCAGCACAGAGCCCGATGCAGGGCTCGAACCCACAAACTGTGAGATCATGATCGGACGCTTAACAGACTGAGCCACCCAGGCGCCACATGCTTGATTTGTTTATGCAATTTGATGTGTAAAGGTATTAAGAAGGTATGGAAGAATCTTTATAACTGTCGCCATATATTTCAGCATAAGAAGGAAGATTTATTTTGAAGTTGGCATGATCTAGTCTACTTTCCTTCCTAATTTAAATTTCTCTGGTATACATAAATTCAAAATCTCTTTTGTTGTCCAGTAACTGCTACCATATGAGAGGCTGGACGGCATATCAGGAAACAGACATGCCATAAATATGTGCAATGTTTTCAAAGATGACCATTTTAAATGCAAAAATTGTGGAAGACATGAAATGGAGGAAATATGAAGCTATTAAGATGGAAGAAAGCAGGAAACATTTGGATTTAATTCCATCCTGGACTCATTTCACCAAAGTTCAACATAACACAAGACCTGAGCAAATTTGATTGCTCTCCTGTGCCCTTTTCCTTTTCATCTCTTTTGTACTTTTCCTCCGTAGAACTATGTTAATGGTGCATATTTTTTAAAGGAGCAGATCGCAGTCAATTAGTAATATTACTTACTCTTTTAGAGGTTAAAACAAAAGAGAGAGAAAGAAACTCAATTGTAGACTCTAGATGCATCTGGAGGGGGTTGTTTGAAGCTTCAAAACATAAGAGAGAATTAGAGTGTTATGCAGACAGGATGCATTTCGATGAACTAACTCTGAACAGGAAAACTGCTTTTGCAAAGCACTGAAGAATGGTTCTTCCATAAAAGTTCCTTTGATCCAGAATTGCAAATGTGCCCCCACTAGGAAACCGGTGACGCCAATAAGAGGTGGCGTTTGGGGATAAAGCTTGGTACCTGTTACCAATAAGGTGTTGTTTATTTTAAGCTATTGTTTTGCTTATGGAAAAAAGGAGAGAAAATTCAATCTGACAATGGATGGAGCGACATTGCTGGTCCTCACCCGCCACCTGGATCCCATAGGTTTGTGTCTACAACACAAATATTATTTCAAATCTGAAACTAACTTTTTGAGGGATTATAGGAAGTTTAAAATCACAGTGAAAAATAATTCCCTGAAAGATGACTAGATACAATACTTCCGAAACGTCTTTAATCCCCAAGTTTCACAAATGTTCAGGAAAAGATGTGTTAAGATAATTGGAATAATTTCCAAACAGTCTTATTTTAAAATGTTTAAAGTATATATAAATTTTACATAGAGAAAAACTAATCATTTGCTTATTTTAACGATCACCTAAAGATTATACTTAACAAAAAACTTAATTATTAAATCATTTTATAGTCCATAAAATCACATCAACTCACTAACAATTGGGAGCAAATCACATTTAACGTTCTTGAAATTACCCATGTAGGACCATTTGTGATAAATAAAGGTGTCTTTTCACCAGTTTGGAATGGTGACAAACTATATGACAATTTTATACAAAAGTTGTGAATGTCAAAATGTAAGCATTTATCAAAATGTAAAAATACGTGTAATAAAGGTTTCCAGAGATGTTCAGAAGTAACAGATGATCTGATATATTTTGGGTAAATATTGACTTGTGTTTACGTGTTATGGATATGCATATGTGTACATGTATGTCTGTGTGTTTGTGCATGTGACATGCAGTATTGCTACATAAGATAAAAATGGCTAAGTGCAAATATAAGGTTTAAATGTTTACTTTGCTTCGTTTGGCCTGCTATATGTTTCGGTTTTAGATTGATGAGAAAAACCTATAGACACATTGATGATTGCAGCATGTGCTTATAAACAATATAGCATAAATATACTTTCCGGTTATATGAAAGGATTTTCATATGTTTTAAAAAGCGGATTTAAGGACAAAATCTAATCTTTTAACTAATGACAAGCAACTAATTTGGTTATACATGTAAGATAAATGTGTAATTTGTGTATATTGATCTATCATCTTGTCCTATCTGACCATAAATCTATCCCAGATTTCCCTATGAGCTCCTCAATTCCCACTGCTATTGCAAATTATCACTTTTTTAAGAATGTGAAATAATGGAAGTGATTTTTCTATAGAAGAAGATCATATATAGGAACAAAATACAAGAAGTCATATAGTGATTTTTAAAACTTCATTGGTGGAGTTAATATTACCTTATTTTATACTGTTTCCTTTATTTCTCAAAGGAAGAAATTTTGGCTCCCAATTAATTGAATCGTTATGGCTTTTTAAGTCAAATACTTCTAGGAAAATGCCAATTACCTAAACTTAATAATTGACAAACATGTGCTATTATCACAGACCCTCTGTTGAAAGGTGAATACAGATATAATGTGACACTGAATACACAAATATTTGGCCATTAGGGAAGCATAATATTTTGCAATGTTTTTCTCCACCTATTTGTCAACTACATCTAATTGATTACCTTCCTGTAACATTTTATTCTGTTTGTGAAACTCTGTCCTTAGACATCTTCCTCTTCCAAGCGTGCATCATAAATTATGAAATCAATGGCATAGCTTGTCCGACACACATAAAATTGATAGCTTCCCTTCCTTATATTAGCATAATCTGCCAATTTATTAGGAAAGGGTGAATGACATGCTTGCTATTAGAACTGGTCATGACAGGTCACTTGAAAACTTATTGATGGTGTGTGAGACATGCTTTTTAATTAAAACGTGGGACTGAGTTGGCTAGTCAAACACCCTTTTCTCCTTACTCATCACATTTATTGAGTCATGTATTTGCTTATTTATATCATTTTAAATGAACAGTGATGAGTCAGGGTAGCATACAAAAGGCATGTCCCAGAGGGGGGGAAAAACACAAAATACCATGATATTTTTTTTAGGGCAAGCAAAAGCACATTGCCTGGAAAAACACTGTAAGAAGATAGAAACCTTCAACATGATAACTCGGATGAGGTGCAATTTTACCAGTGTCCTGGTCACTTTCAAACTTCCTCCTGTCCACTTAACCCCAACTCGATTGTTTTAGGCAAGATCGCTTCCCCACTTTTACCCGCTTTCTTTCACAAAGTTATATCTTAGGCAAGAGACTCCAGTCCCAATTGCACAATATTCTCGGGGTTATTGTGATCTCAAAGGATGTTGTGAAATTCTCAAGGCAAAATTAATTGCGATGTGACTTCAGGCTTTTCTACAGAAATGTGTACCATAAAGTGGCCTGAGGAGGAGGTTTGGTGGATGAAGAGGGAGATTATGGCTAGCAGCGGATTACAGGGTGTTAGAACTACAGGACCCGGGTGGCTGGCAGTGACTTCTGCTTTCATCCCACAGACATCTGCGGGTGAGGGCACGAGATGAAAAGCCATGCATCTTGTCTGTAATTTATACTGCCACAACATTCCACCGTGGCCGCACTATTCAGCCCCAGGGAGCTCACACGTACTTTTGTTTGCTCAGAAGAGTTTCCAAATGGCTGAAGTAGGCACTCTTCTTACCGTGAAAGAGGGTATTGCTGCTTTTTGATCAAATGTGAGCGAGGGTCTGGATTTTTGTTGTCGCTGTTGTTCGACTTTGCATGCCTGTTTATTTCAGAATACAATATCTGATTTCTAGACACACCGTTTGCTTTGAGACTTCACAGACCCTGGGTTAAATCCATCTTTTCCAGTAACAGGTTTCCAGTAACTTTGACCTGTTAAGGAATATGTGAAATGGGACAGCACCTACCTCCTCGGGCAGTTGTTTAAGAGTTTTAAGTACTCGGAGAAAATGCCCTGTGGATGAAAGAAACTCCCTCAAGGTTGATCCTAGATGGCTTCCTGATTAAAATATCTCAATCACAGCTGCCATTTCTACTGCCTTTCCTCCCCCCAGTCTGTTTATCTTCTCGATTTTTACAGCAAGTTCTAGGTCATTCGCAAATGGAGTGGATCTTACATTTATCAGCTCTAACCACATATTTCATCAGCTTGCTGTGTTTTCATAAAAGACAACCTCCCGTTTTCTATGGCTGAAAGAATGGAGATTTAGTCAAATTCACAGCCTTCCAATTAATTTTCAGGAGGAATCAGTGAAATAGTTGAGACCGAAATCCCATTCTTTAGACCAGGCCCAGTTTTAGGCCTTTTTGCTATATCACCTACCATTTCTCTATATAACCATGTTTTTATTTCAAAGACCTATCGGGGCACTTATGAATAAATAAGGATGGAACTTTCTGGAACCGAAAAAAAAAAACCTTGGTTGATTACTGTAACTAAATTTGAAATTTGCTTCATGCAGTCCAGTTACTGTGAAGGGTTGATTTTATGCAAGGATAATATGAAATGTGTTTTGATACAACAGTTAGTGAGCTTAAGTTTACCCCTTTAGGACAGAAGCTAAGCAAAGCAAATTGAATCACAAACAAGACAAAGAAGTGGATTCAGTTGTAAATAAGACAAGAAACAAGGGTTCGGTTTTGCCCCTGGTACAGTCTCTGGTTCCTTTCAGGTTTTAGGGAGTGATTGTCCCATGAAAAGCATCCCAAAAATGTTTTTAAACAGAGGAGAATGCATTCAAGCTCCAGGTGTGATCAGTTAAACACAGATTAGTTGCTTGGAGATATCTTACTGAACAATACAGAATAGAGATATTCAATGACATCTGGTAGTGCAGGTAGCTGCCATAACGGTCACACTGACACTTCTCAAAATTTTTCTGTGTCTCTATGCCCTGGATCTTGGTTAGAAATAAGAGCAACTTCCTTGTGCTTTTCAGGAACAATTTGTTATGACCATGTTGCGTCATACTTATTATTGCTCCACATGCCCTGCAATAATCCAATTATAAGACATCGTGGTAAGATGGACCCTAACAGTACCCAGGCTCAATTCAGGAAAAGTAGGTAAGATGTGCTCATGCGAATCAATTCTATCCTTCTGAAAATTTTGCTACCTGCAGTCCTCAGGCACAAAGAACTCCTAGCTCTAGCGTAGGATTCCTTGGGTAGCTTTGCATCATTGTCAACAATTATCTGAGCTCTTTTCCCCATTCTACTTTACGTTCCAAAATCATAGATCTGAGCACATGGTTATCAATTGTGTGTCCTACACCATGATTCATGGCTATGGATGTAATGATTTCTTCCTTGATTTTATTACATTTGTGCTACCTCCCGTTAAAGTAATTCTCTCTTAAATTTCTCATTGAGAAAATATCTTTTATGCATTTTTTGTTAATCCTAAACTTTAAAAGTACTAATCGTTTGCTTAAGTCTATTTTACAGACAGGGCTACACTTTGTCCCTAGTTTTGCAATAAATTGACATTAGTAAAAGATGTCAGTAAGTAACATGGAAGATTGCTAAAAATGTTGGGCTTGGTATTCACTTAGACAGGAATCCAAAAGATGAGAAGTCTTTTGACCAATCCTTATAGTACCCGTCACGTTATATTGCTTTTCTTATGCCTCTGTGGCTTTCTCCTGGGCTGGTCAGTCTTCCCTACCTGATTCCACCAAACGCTCTCTCAATGTACAGTGGTGTAGCATGGCAACAACATGGATTTGGCATCACAATGACTCAGAAGTGACCCTAGACTCTATTCAGACTATCATCGTGACTTTGGACAAGTTGTGTAACATCTTCACATTGCCTAATCTGTGAGGCAGAGATTTGATTCCTAAAACTGAGGGCTGCTGTCATGACAAATGAAATGCTTATGCAGTGCCAAGGGAGATAACATTGAATCCACAGTAGCACTGGCCCTATGATACCACTGAAGAACCTACAGCTCTAAGGTGTATGAACTTGAGAAGATCCCCTTAACGTTTTTGGCCTCAAAAATTTCATTCATTCATTCATTTGATAATAATTTTTTTGAAAAACTCAACATGCAACCATAGCTATAGCAAAGGAAATGATTACCAGTGATTAAGGCAGATATTTTTCCTCTTCTTATTACCAGCAGAAAAGAAAGATTCTATTTTTACTCATTTTATAAATAGTTATATTGTACTTATTATACGCTAAGCACTGTTTTAAGCACTTTACAAATATTAACTCATCTGAATCTCAAATAACTTCGTGAGTAAGGCGGTGTTCTTATTTTACACGTGAGCAACTGACACACAGGAGTTCAGGGATGTATCCAGGGATGCACAGCTGGTAAGTAGCCCAAGCAGGAAATGAGCAATAATAGACTGGCTCGGAGTCCTTGCGCTTAACCATGTAACTGTGTTGCTTCTCCATGAAGAAAAATTTTTTAAAATGGGTCATTGAATACAATTAATTTAATTTCATATTTTAAATTTTTTACATGTTTTTTTAAATTTGTTTTTGACAGAGAGAGAGTGAGCAAGCACATGAGTGGGGCAGGGGCAAAAAAAAGGGAGACACAGACTGTGAAGCAGGCTCCAGGGTCTGAGCTGTTAGCACAGAGCCTGATGCAGGGCTTGAACTCAGGCATCACAAGATCATGACTTGAGCCAAAGAAGTCAGATGCTTAACCAATGGAGCCACCCAGATGCCTCTAATTAATTTTCACTATTACAATTGATAGGAAGGAGATGCACAGAGTGCCCTAAAATGAGAAAGGCAAAATCTGCCAACGGTGACTTTTTGAAGACCCCTTATCCTCTATACTCCACGAAATCCATGATTCTTTGAGTCTCCTTATTACACACTTCTCACCACTGACAATTCATTGTGCACTGGAATGAAACATTTGCTGTTCTGACAACTGACTTGTGAGGTCTTCTGCAAAGAAAGATAAAATGGCTCAAGAAGTTACTTTTAAGTATTATAATTCAAAGGCTACTTTAATTTAGAAAAACATGGCCCAGTCCATTGCCCTTCTTCTAACTCAAAATCTCATTTAATGAGGGTGCCTAGGTGACTCAGTTGGTCTGACTTCAATTCAGGTCGTGATCTAATGGTTTAGTTTGTGAGTTTGAGCCCCATCTCTGGCTCTATGCTGACAAGCTTCAGATCCTCTGTCTCCCTTTCTCTCTGCCCCTCTCCTGCTCGCTCTCTCTCTGTCTCTCTCTCTCTGTCTCTCAAATAAATAAACATTAATTTTTTTTTTTTTTTTTTGCCAACATATTCAGTGGCAGTCCGTGCTAGCCTGATGGAGCCAGGGCAAGAAAAAAAGATCATTCTAGACTAAATCTCAAGATTAGCCAAGGTTGTCTTTTTCATTATATTTTGGTTTAAACACTAATTTCTTTTTATAGATATGTTGTAAGTGGTTTTTAGCAGAAAAGAAAATTGATCTTTGCTAGAAAGTCAACTCCTTGAGGACAAAAACTTGCCTGTCTGGTTTACTATCCTGTCTGCTACGCCTGAAACAGTACCAGGCACAAAGTAGGTTCTTAAATAAGTATCAGCGGAATGTTGAATTTTGAAGAATGTCTTTTTGGTTACATCAATACTAGTCAACCAAAGAAGTCTGAAGGGAACGCTGGATAATGTGGTTAAACATTAGTCCCTACATTTAGATTCTTGCCCAAGGTTGGTGGCTACCTCCTTGGTTTGCAATCTGAGGCAAATCACTTCATCTCCCTGTTTCTCTCCTTCTCTGACTATGAAATATCCATTTTTGCCTCTAAAAGTACAGAGGCAGACATCCTTTGATGTCTTGTTCTCAATTTTAGCTTGCCAGAGGCTTATAACTTTATTTTCGGCTGCAATTAATATCTTTGTCTTGTGGTCGTGGGAAGAAAAACATAATAATGTACAAACAAAACCAAATATGCCAAAAAAATGCATATATATACTCTCTGAAAAGAGTACTTGTAAGTTTGACATGGTGGGCAAGGAACCTCAATTGGTTTACTCTGCCTCCAATGAGAACACTGACTCACTTTATGACTGACTGCATGATTAAATACACACCAGATACTTGTCTCAGGCCAGCCCTGGTTGACTCATAATCTCTAGCATAAGATGAAGATCTGAGCTACCTTTGATCTTCTAATTATAAGAATTTCAAAGAAGACAATACCAGCAGAGCCAACTTGACAGTTATAGAGGATATACCTACCTAACTCCCATTACTCTGATTCACTAGAGAAGAGGTTGTAACAACAGTAACAGAGGCTGAGGTATCACTTTCAGATTCATACCCAGGGCTACAAAAACCAATAGAGGTTACATTCAATTGTGTAGCTTCAAAGAAATAAACATCTGGAAGCATGATAGAGATTTTAGACGATTATTTACATCCTCATAACATTAGACACAGACACCAAATGTCAAATAGAAACTATTTCTTTTCCCATTTCATAAGTATTTTCCATTTATGATTTTTATACTGTTGATGATTGTAAGTTTTAGAAACAGAAGGTGAGCAGAGTTTGGTGTGAAGGGTGTTTATCAGGCATCAACATCTGAGAAATGGAGAGACCGCCAGGATGGTTGAGACAAGGGAGAGTAGTCAGACTTCCAGGCAAGCCCAGCAAAGCCTTGGCCAAGCACATGGAAAGCTTAGGAGTACAGGAGACAAGTCTGTCAGACTTGTCCCTCAATGAGTCAAAATGACTGGCCTTTGGCACCCCCCAGAGGTCAGTCCCTGGATATGGGCCACCCCAGGAAAGGCGTTCTGTTGAGCAAAGGCTCTCTTTTACTGAGGAAGACCTGACAAGTTTAACAGCTAGAGATTGCTTATGGTCAGCACCACCAGCAACAGCAACAACCCTTCTCTGGAGAGAATTTAGGCAGCAGCTCTCTTTGTCTACCATGAATATCAAACAGCACATAATCCTTAAAAAGTAAAAGGCAAGATAGGGCCCAATTTCTATGGGACAAACATAATCACTTGAGAATAAAAATCCTATTAAGTGATTTAGTGTGAATATCTACATGGGAAGCTGGCATGGGGCTTACTTCCTGTACCCTACAAATCTCTTGAGAGCAAAGACTAGGTCTCTAAACTCTGTATTTTATTTCAAACTATATTAAGGGATCATTAAACACATATGAGTAATAGGCTGGTTCTTCTAATGGGCCTTTTTCCAGAACAGGGAGATGACTGTATACCTCAATGGTTAGGATTTGCTATAGATGAAAAGCTTACCTTCATTGTGTATAGAGACGATCTATACATATAAAGGTCATTTAAATATATGTACAGTCATGTATAAGAATTAACACACACAGATCTCTGGCTCACAAATCATAAACTATACTCTATAAATTATGTAATAGCAATATATCTTTGGAAATCTTTTTCATAGCTTAAATCTAGTATTATAATCACAATGTATACATTCGGGATGTGCGTGCACTCCACTATTTAATTCTTACCTTGAATAAACTTTGTTTTTCTTAGAAACATGGAGCTTTCAGGTCTCAGACATATAAATGGCATCACTAGCTATACAAGATGTTTTCTGAGGGTTGGGAATACCTGAGTCTGAGCAAATGTCTCTCTAAATTATTGGTACTTTTCACAGAATTCTTCCCTAACACAGGAAAGATGAAGAAAAAAGAAAAACCTGAAAAAACAAAACAGCACTGATCAAGTGGTTCCATTGGTTAAATTCTTTTAGGGAAGCCAGTCTACTTCAAACACCCTTTTTTCAGGAATTCCCTCCATTGTCACTGTTAATGTTTTGACTCAGGCCTCGCTTAAATCTTGCAAACCTTCCTACTTCCATCTTTAGTCTTACTCCATTCATGCCAGGGATTCAAACTCTTTAAAGCAAAAATCTACAAAACTTTGATGGCAAATGAATAAATCCATTTCTCTCAATGAGAGCAGCCAAGAAGAAAACGAGAAAGCACCGTGGGGGAAAGTGTACAATATTTGAATGCAATTACCAAGCTTCCTCTAATAGACATGTATAAAATGCTTTATCCAACCTTGGGGGGATATATGTTCTTTTCAAGCACACACTGATATTAATGAATATTGACCATATACTGGGCTAGAAAGCACACTTGAATAAATTCCAAAGGACAGCTATCATACAGAATGTATGTTCTGACTGTCCCACATGCATACCCATTATCACTCCACTGAAAGTCTATAGCATCCTATGCCTATGCCTCCCGTTTTGCAGTAACAATTGGTCTTGGCTTGTATTATTTATTTCTGCATTTCTTTCTTTACCATTGTTGCACATTGCCATTGTTGCACTTACCATTGTTGCACTTTGTCATTGTTGGAGTTTGTTTTGTTCTGATGTTGACAGTCTTGTTCGTTCCTAATACAGCACCTGGTTCTTAGTTAAGGCAATAAATAATTTGTATTTGTCTAATTTAAGCTTTGTGGGAAAGACGACTACAGCCAAAGCTATGTCTGTAAAGTCCTGTGTAGTCAGTTGTTCTCAGCATTTCCATGAGAAAGGAGACATTTAGGACAAGAAGACCAACGATATTACAGTATGAGCTTTGAGATTTCTGACTCGACTATTGTCTAAGTAGATCTCATTGAGCCACTTTAAATGTGACATATCTTACCTCGTTACAGAAATACTTATTTCTATATTCATAGTGCTTCATAACACATTATAATCACTAATTGAGCTGAATTAATAGCAAGAGACACTTAAGGAAAATATATATATTTCATTATTTATAATTGTAAACGGTGTCTAAAATCCAACTGAGAACAAATTTTATGACTACATTACAAATCTCTAAATAAGATTGCTAAAAAAATATGTCTAGCACACAGAAAAGCACAGAGGATAATAATGAACCAATTTGCCAAGTCTTCGCATTTTTAATATTAGTGTCACATATTCTTAAGCCAACAGTTATCACAGATGCAGTAGAAGATGATGATTTGGCCTCACCCATTAAATAATATCTCTTCAGTAGAAATTCTGACACTGTACTAACTATAGGAATCAGCACTAGTCGTTAGATAGTACTAGTACTAGTAGTAGCTTTGGAAGTATAAACCATTATTAATAATGACAATAAATAAAAACAAAAAACAAAAAAAAAAAACTTCCATAGACTAAAGAGATGTCTATTTAACATACTTAAAAAAAAAAACTCTTGCTTAATCGTGCCCACTCTTGTAATTTTAAGAATTGCCAGTATCTATTTAAATACTTTGTCATTTCCTTTTTGGGGAAATCTGTCTATAATTTGAGTTAGAATTACAAGAATGTAAAGATCAAAATGCTTAGAAACTTGGCTGCAAACGTACCACTCCATTTCACATAATTGGAGATGACAGATACTGAAGCTCAATGAATAATATGCTTTCTGTATGTGTCAAATCAGGTATGAAAAAGAGGTAGTTATGCCAGTGGGCAAAAAACCTACATAATTTACTAAAAGTGGAATCGGCTTGCGCTAATCTTATTTTTCAACATCTGAGTCATTTGCTTTCAGCATATCTTGTCATAGATCATAACGAGCCCCCCACTCTCTGAAATCCTAGCAGATGATCACAATACTTGGGAAAAAAGACCATAAAATTCAATGTAGCACGTCAGTGATAAAGCTTTTCAGTTAAGAAGTCTTTGAAAATTGAGAAAATGGTTAAGTTTCCAAATGGAATAAGTACAGAATAGACAATTGTTTTTTATGTACCAGAAACACATTATATGCAAATATGTATGAAACTTAGAAATAATCATGGTTCATAAATATTAAAAGCATTTATACTTCTTTATATGGATTTTTTTTTCAGTTGTTTTCACAAACCAAAAGATAAATTTATAATAGAAAAGGTTTAAATTGGAGGGCAAAAGAAGCCTCCTACTGACCCCCAGAATTAGGCTTAGGTGTCTAATTCATCACTTCAGTGTTGACCCAGGTTGGCGAGTCTGTGGGCTGTCTGGATGAGAAGGGAAGATTCAGTCTCCTGGCAGGTGTCTATGTTCTTAAACTCATTTATCAGGCAACTTATTGCTTTTCTGTAAGATATTTAAAAGTTGATTACCCAGGGGAACCTGGGTGACTCAGTCAGTTTTAAGCATAGGATTTCAGCTCAGATCATGGTCTTAGAGTTTGTGGATTTGAGCCCCACATCAGGCTCTGTGCTCACAGCTGAGAGCCTGGAACCTGGTTCAGATTCTGTGTCTCCCTCTCTCTGCCCCTCCCCCACTCACACTCTGTCTGTCTCTCTCTCTCTCTCTCTCTCTCTCTCTCTCTCTCAAAAATGGAATAAACATTAAAAATTGTTTTTAATTACCCAAATGAATAAAATGAAGTAAGGATAAGTAACTTTCTAATTCAGCACTAGATAAAAATATGTGAGACTCCTGTGTAATTTAAAATTTTCTAGTAGCTAAATTAAAAAAAAAACAAAAACTTGGGGCACCTGGGTGAGTCGGTCGGTTAAGCGTCCGACTTCAGCTCAGGTCATGATCTCACAGTTCATGAGTTTGAACTGAACTCTACATCGGGCTCTGTGCTGACCACTAGGAGCCTGGGGCCTGCTTCAGATTCTATGTCTCTCTGCCTCTCTCCCTCTGGCATTCTGTCTCTCTTTCAAGAATAAATAAACATTAAAAAATTAAAAAACAAACTAAAACCAAACCAATAGATTTAATTATATACATTACTTAACCCAATATATTCACTATATACACATACAGACTCAAATACATCCAAAGTATTCATTTCAACATGTAATCCACATGAAATATTTATTAGTAGCCTAGTTTCCACTCTTTCCTTGTATACTAAGCTTTCAAATTTGGGTGTGTATTTTATACTAACAGGACATCTCAGTTTGGATGAGGAACATTTCAAGCGCTCCATAGTCACACGTGCCTAGTAGCTACTTTATTGGATAGCACAAAAATGGATTATCAAATCAAGGTAGTTCTACTAGTATTCAGAAGGTTACAAAAAAAAAAAGTTGTCTTCCTTTTTTCCATGCTTCTTTTCTTTCTTATCTTTCCCAGTTTCAGTTGGAAGACAAGAATGCAATTGCAAAAAGCAATACTAACTCTTGGAATTCAATGAACTTTTTACAGATTAACCTTCCATAAATAAGTGATGCTATAAATGAGATGTATTATGTGGCTAAATTGACATTTACGTTTGTGTCAATATTAATTAATGTGCGGGTGTTAAGAGATATAGTAAATGTGCTCTCTAACATGAAGTAGTTGGATTGAAAAGTAAATTTAATCTTCTGTGTATCCAATCTATAATACATATGAAACTGAATTTTTTCTCTTTGCTGAAAAACTTGCTAGCAGAATATTATTATTCAACCTATGTGTTTAGACCAGAAGATAGTCTTCAAACGTGTATTTCAAAGTGTCACTACTATCATTCAAATGTTCCTCTGAGTATTTGTAAATTGCAAATTAAAAAAAATATTTTCATTTATTATTACTGAGAGACAGAGAGAGACAGAGCACGAATGGGGGAGGGGCAGAGAGAGAGGGAGGACACAGAATCCGAAGCAGGATCCAAGCTCTGAGCTGTCAGCACAGAGCCCTATGCAGGGCCTGAACCCACGAACTGCGAGATCATGACCTGAGCCAAAGTCAGTCACTCAACCGACTGAGCCACCCAGGCACCCCTGTAAAGGCAAATTTTAATGCTAAAATTACACAAATATAGTAATACATGCACAGAGTGTGTATTCATGTCATCGAATTTGTTATTCTATCCCAGCAAGAATTGTTTGTCTTTGCTATTCACTTTTGAGACTCAACTAATTCATCCTTTTTAAATGTTTGAAACATAGCAATGTCATAATAAATATACTATCTGGAATTTTTTTAGCTTTCCTATTGTATGCTTGTTTTCTGAAAACACTAACTTTCTGGAAGCGTTTTCCTAATAATTCCAAGAGTAATTTCTTGAAAATCTTTCTCTCAGAGGTTTAAAATTATATTACATGTCTTAGAGAAAGTATTATTGTGTGAAGTCAGAAATCAATATGAAAAATATGAAAATATGAGATAAACATTATTTTCTTTCCTTAATACAAATTTTATGGTTATTAAGGTAAATATTTACAAAAGCAGACCAAAATCTACATCTAATTTCATAGTGATAATAATATTGAGTATGGTATCCTGGATCCTGCTTTGAGTTCAAGAGGTTATGAGCCTTAATTCAACCATCTCATTTGCTTATATTTCTTTTTTTTTTTTCATTTTTGTCTGATATAATTAGGTTAACTTTTGAGATTCCTCTTAAAATCTGAAATTTAACTTTTATCTTGTCTTCTGAAATATGAGGTTCCCTAATGACTTCTCTCATGACTTCCATAGTTATAGAATTTATAATGTTAGCTGCAACTTAATTACCAGATTAGCATTTAAAGTGTTCTTCTCTTGTGCCCATTATGTAAGTACTAGAAAATACAGACTTATTTTTCTCAGATGTATTCTTAAGGATTTACTGGCCCCTCGGCATTCATGTTGAAGGTAAGACCCTTAATGCATATTTGGAGACTGGGTCTTTTAAGAGGTACTTTGGGTTAAGTGGGGTTATATGGGTGGGGCTCTAATCCAATATGACCAGTGTCCTTCCAAGAAGAGGAAGAAACAGCAGGGATGCATGTACCAACAGACAGGTCACGTAAGGACACAGCCAGAAGATGGCCATCTACAAGCCAAGGTGAGAGGACTCAAGGAAAACCAAACTTGTCAACAACGTGCTTTTGGACTTCCAACCTCCAGAACTGTGAGAACATAAATTCCTTTTGTTTAAGACATCTTATCTGTGGTGTTTTGTTATAATCTACTCCTATAGAGAGATATAATCCCAAATCCAAGCAAATACACTTATATGCATATACTAGCATTGTGCTTCATACATCAGCAGTCACTAACATATTTGTTGTTGTTATTGCATTATTTAAGTAGAGCAAAATGTACCAATTTTAAGTGTACAGTTGGAGAATATTGGTAATTATATTTTACAGTCATCCCCACAATCAAAATACAGGACAGTTTGTTTTCCATGCATCTTTATAGTATATTTGATATACTACACCACCAAACCCAGCCTCAGACAACCACTGATTGGCTGTCACAATATTTTTGCCTTCCTAGCGTATCATTTATATATAACTATACAATATGTTTTTTCATGTCTGTGTGTGATTGTCTTCTTCCATGTAACATACTTTTTTGAGATCATCCATATTCTTAACATATGTTAATATTTTTCTTGTTTTCACTGTTGAATAACATTCCACAGTATGAATTTATCACAATTTGTTTCTTTATTTACCAGTTGATAGCCATTTGAGTTGCATATAGTTTGGACTTTTATAAGGCTGCTAAGAAGATTTGCACATACATCTTTTTGTGAGAGTAAGTTTTATTTCTCTTGGGAAAATACTTGTGAGTGTAATTGCTGAGTCACACGGTCATACCATTTGTGTGTTTCCACTCAATAATGAGATTTCCAGTTGTTGCACATCCTTATTAGTACTTGGAAGGGTGAGACTTCACACGAGCCATTCTAGTGGGTATGCGGTGTTATGTCATGGTTTCCTTCTGTGTTTTTCTGATGATTGGTAATGTTGGGCATATTTCCATGAGCTTATTGACAAATAGACACTATTTTACAAGTGTGTGTTCTCATCATTTGAGCATTTTTTGTATTGGTTTTCTTATTGTGTTTTAAGAATTCCATGTATTTTCTGGAAAAAAAGTACTTTGTCAAGGGTTTTGCAAAAATATTTTGCCTGTCTGTGAGTTGCCTTATTGTTTTCTTAATGATGTCTTTTGAAGACCAAAATTTGGAATGTTGATGGCATATAACTTTACCATTTTTTCACTAAATTTGGGCTTCCTATGTCCAGTTGTGGTAGTTGTTGCCTAATTGAAAGTCACAAAGATTTTTATCCTATGTTTTTTTGAAAGGCTGGTAACTTTAACTTTAGCGCATTTTGAGCTACTTTTGTGTATAGTGTGGGGCACATCAAATGTCTAATAGGTACATGAAAAGGTTCTCAACATCAATAACCAGGGAAGTGAAAATCAAAATCACAATGAGATCTCATCTCACACCTGTTAGGATGACTATTGTTAAAAAGACAAGAGAAAACAGTGTACTAAGGAGATGGAATACAAAGAACTCGTGTGCACTGTTGGTGGGAATGTAAATCAGTACAGCCACTATGGAAACAGCACAGAGATTTCTCAAAAAAAAAAAAAAATAGAAGTATAATTACCATATGATCCAGCAATTCATTTTTAGGTATATATTTCTTCTGAAAGAAATGAAATCACTATCTCAAAGAGATATCTGCACCCCTATGTTCAGAGGGCTATTATCTATAATAGCTAGGATATGGAAACAACCTAACTGTCTATCAAAAGATGAGTGGATAAAATTCACACACACACACACACACACACACACACACACACACACACTGGAATATTATTGAGACATAAGAAAGAAGGAAATCCTACCATTTTATTACTACATGAATCAACCATGGATGAACTTGGAGGGCATTATGCTAAGTGAAATGAATCAAACACAGAAAGACAAATATTGCATGCATCACTTAAATGTGGAATCCAAAAAAGGTGAACTCACATTAGCAGAGGATAGAATACTAGTGCTAAGGGCTGAGGAGTAAAAAAATGGAAAGACAGATGCTGTTCACAGGGTACCAACTTTCACTTGCAAGATTAATAAGTTTTTTGGGGGGTCTAACATACAGCATAGTGATGACAGTTAAGAGTACAATGTTTTATACTTGAAATTTGTTAAAAGAGTAAATTTTGTACATTTTCATCACACACACAAATGGTAACTATGTGAGGTTATGGATGTGTCCATTATTTTTTTTCTGTGGCAATCATTTCCCAATGTCTACACATATCAAATCATCAACTATACTCCTTAAATATATACAATTCTTGTTTGTCAATTGCACCTCAATAGAGCTGGAAACATTTTTTTCTGAACCCAAGAAAGTATAAAGATAAGAATGAGAATCATAAAAATCTGACACACAATAAAGAAAATCACAAAATCAAAGTGAGCTTTTTGACAAGATTAATTAAGCTGATATATTTCTGGCAAGACTGATTTTACAAAACAAGGAGAGACAAAGCAGAGACACCTCAATTTCACAGAATAGTGACAGACATAGAAATGGGAATATCACATCAGAATCTGCAGGCACTTGGTTCTATGATCTCACAGTTCGTGGGTTCGAGCCCCGCATCGGGCTCTGTGCTGACAGCCAGCTCAGAACCTGGAGCCTGTTTCAGATTCTGTGTCTCCCTCTCTCTCTGACCCTCCCCTGCTCACGCTGCCTCTCTCTCTCTCTCTCTCTCTCTCTCAGAAGTAAATAAAACATTTAAAAAAAAAGAAGAGAAGATAAAACCCAGGGAATGACCAATAGAGCAGTGATGAGTCCCCTGTTTATTCCCTTCGCACTTTGTTTTCTCTCCTTGACCAGACAACTAGCTCAATAGCCCCAACACACCTGTGGACAGCATTATCTTTGAGAAGAGTCCCTCAGGATAGTCAGTTGGGGGGTCATCTTGTGTTGAGCCCTGGTTAATATTCATTTTTTGAGTAGATCACAGTTTATTTACCCATTTCAACAATAGTTACGTTTGAGTTGATGTTGCCTAGGAGTTTTACAACAATGACTATTTGTATGTTGGGACCCAAGTGTACCAATTTCTCTAGAGTGATGTTGCTGGGCCCTGAGATTAACCAGATTCTAGGGAGTTTTATACCATAGCTAAGAACTCCCTTTACCATTTTGCTCTCATTATAATTTTGCATATGGGAGGTGGGGCGCCTGGGTGGCTCAGTCAGTTGGCATATGACCTCAGCTCAGGTCATGATCTCATGGTTCATGAGTTCAAACTCAGTGTCTGGCTCTGTGCTGACAGCTCAGAACCTGGAGCCTGCTTCATATTCTGTATCTCCCTCTCTCTCTGCCCCTCCTCCACTTTCACTCTGTTTCTGTCTCTCTCAATAATAAATAAACATTAAAAAAAGTATAACTTTGCATATGGGACAAACTTTGGATCTCAAATACTCATTGACCAAAAAAGTACTTACTCTCATTGTAGGTATTTGTTAAATGATGGTACATTACTTTTGTCAAAATAGCAGAGACACTTACCTAAGAGTACAGGAGGCTGTATGTTCTTAGCTTAGTGATGTTTTCAGTGTACTTATGTCATTACTAACACACTACTACATGATAACCTTATTTTCTTTTATAAAATGACTGTGTGTGTGTGTGTGCGCGCGCGCTACAGAAAGACAGAGAAAAGAAAAACACAGAGAGAGAGCTACTTAGGAATAAAATCAAGAATCTTCTAGTTGAGTGCAAAGTTATGAAAGAACGCTTCATATTTAACTTCAGAATATAATGGAAATTAATTCTCTACTTCTTATTTTTTAAGATATTAAATTGAAATCAATCATCACCCTCACATGTTCCCTAAAGTTTTTAGGAAATTCTATGTTATTTTTATGTTGTTTCAACTTTCATTGTTGAAACATGAATATGAAATATGAATATCATTCATATTCTGGAATCTCTCGTGATCATTTTTAAAGTTAGTGATGTCAAACTATAGAAATAAAAAGTACTATTTATATATAAATTATATAAACTTATTTATATAATTTATAAAATTATATATATATAATTTATAAAATTATTTATAATTATAGCTAATAGATAAAATAAAAAATACACCACTTTTTTTTCCAGTGCCTCAGAATAAAAGAACATGTAGTGTAAAGTCCTATTTTTGATATGCACACACTACATGCATCATGTCCTATCTTTCATGAGCTACCTGGGAGCATTTTATGTCAAGTACAAATTTATTATCAACGTAGTTCTGGCATCATATTTTATGATTAAATCATGAGATGTTATGCACACAGGTTTGAATTTCTTGACTCTTTGTGTTTCATTATAGATGTGTTAAATTATTGTTGAAAACATCCCTTGAGAATGTTACACTGATAGGAAGTTTCAGCAGGATGAATTCTGCATTCTAGTGCTGATGTGTCTCTCCATTTCACATTGAATACTAAAAGGTTACCTTTCTGCCATTTCACTTCAAATACTAAAAGACAGATTACCTTTCTGTTACACAGAAGCAGCTTAAAGTCTGGCTCATGTTTTATTGAAATAAACAACATACCAACTTTTATCATAGGTTATCAAATTCAGGATCTGATATATATATTTTGCCCTGTAGCATTTCTTTCTTACTCACTCCCATTCTCTCCAACATCCTTCCTCAATGTTCCAAATTAAAAGTGGTAACAGATCAATGAAAATGGCATTTATATACCAACACTCTTTTAGGCAAATCAGCATTCGGTGACTCATTCACAGAAAAGAACAGGTTCAGGAAAGAATAGACGTGCCAGCCCCCAAACCACAGGAAGAAAAGCCTGGGGTAATATCACACCACCATCCACACTCCTCAACTTCCTGTCCTTCTGTTTCCAAAGTCTAGGATTTCAACTTAGATATGGAACAGGTGGGATGGTGGAAAGTGAGAAAACAGAACCGTTACTGCAGAGCCCAGAATAATCAAAGGGAACAGAATATCTGTTCAGGTGTGTGCTATACATACTTGAACTCTGAGTCAGGCACAGAAAGAGTATAATATGCCTTTCCATTTGTTTTAATGATATTTTTTATTTTAATTTTTTTCTTTTTAAGTTTATTTATTTATTTTTGTGAGAGAAACAGAGAAAGAGAGAGAGAAAGAGAGAGTAAGGAGGCTCAGTGAGAGAGAGGGATAGAGAGAGAGAATCCCAAGCAGGCTCTGCACTGTCAGTACAGAGCCCTATGCAGGGCTTGAACTCACAAACCACCAGATCATGACCTGAGCCAAAATCAAGAGTCAGACGCTCAGCAGACTGAACTACCCAGGCACCCCATGATATTTTTTAAGTTAAATAATTCCCATTGTCATATTCTTAACAACTCTGAATAGTCTCTCAGTCATGTTCTATGTGCCCTCTAATTAGCATCAATTCTTTTCAAATTAAAGTAGTTGTGTTGATGACACTTATCCTTTTTATGAACATACTAGCATTTTAAAAAGGTTAGGAGCAGCTGGGGTTGAAATTGCAGACCCCCAGTCATCTTGTACCCTAAGTAGTTTACATCTCAATGACAACCCTACATTGAATCTATAAATCTACATGGCTGGTAGCCTTGAGATATGGGGCTACAATGCAAAAGAAGAAGAAAGGAAGATGAAAAAGTACAACCTTTTTCTTTCTCTCTTCCTCTGTTCTAAAGGCTCTCTAAAGAAGGCAGACGTTGCACTTCATCGTGTAGCTGAGTGTCTTAATAAAAGTCATACAGATATTAAAATAAACAAGACCCTGAGGTTTCTGATTCAATTACATATTCCCCCCTCTGATGGGCTTCTGCCTTCTGCACTGTGCAGGTACTGATGTGGCAGAATTGTAGGAGTGACCGGAAGTAAAAATCAGCACGTCTGAAAAGGGCAGTGTGAAATCAGTGATGCAGAAACACAGGGGAGAGGATGCCAGGCCGGGGCTACAGTACATGGAAATGACTTTATCAAGCTGTTAGGGAAAATCTGGATCTTAGAGGAAGAAAGGGGTTTGGAAAGTCCACTGCATGAAGAGAGAAAGAGGTTGGTCAGGACCTTGAACTGGCCACCACACATTAAAAAAAAAAAGGTAGTGTAACTAGTAAAGGTCGATTGCAGTGACTGTTACAAACAAACAAACAAACAGCACAATAAATAAAATAAGGCCTTCATCATCTCCCCAAGCAAACTCACAGTCAATATTGATGCTTTCTTTGTAACCTGATATTACTCTGAGGACATCACAAGGCACGTCTTTTGGCTTCTCCTGTACAGTATCTACACATCCTACTTATTTCTTTACATTCTTATATTGATTCTGATCACATACAATGCTAAATAATGTCAGTTATGGTTATATGATTACTTTTTCCCGACTTTAATGTAAATATCTATCCTGTTACTTTAACATTTTTATATTAGATTTCATAGGCATGTGACAGTTTTACTCTTTGATTACTGCTTCTTCTATTTTGCTTCTTTGTGTTCAGAATTTGTAAGTAATCAGAACAGAATTTCAAGATGTTAGAGGTATATTTTTGGCATCTGTTGAAATAAGTCAATAACTTTTTTGCTATTTACATGCCAGGCCTGTTTTGAAGCTACATTCACTCTGTCTCTCAAATACTAGTACTAATCTAACACAATAGCATGTTTTATTTTGAAATCATTTTATGAAGTTTCAGCAATTTATTCTTTTCCAATCAAAAATTAAATGGTTACCGTGGCCAGAAAATACATTCAGTCAGGATTGATTTGTATTAGTTGTCTTCATTCCAACCTAGCTTATTGTATTGATTTGCTAGGGCTGATGTAACAAAGTACATCAGATAAACAACAGATAGTCATTGTCTCACATTTCTGGAGACTGGAAGTCCAAAACCACAGTGTATGTAGGGCCATACCTCTTTTGAATGCTCTAGAGAAGGGTCTCTTGTGGCCTTTGTCCTGGGCTTGATGGTTCCTTGGCAGAATCTTCTGGTAGTTCCTTGGTTTGTAGTAGCATAGTTCCAAACCTCACCTGGCACTGTTGATGTGTGCGTGTCTGGTCCACATTTGCCTCCTTTTATAGGTCTACCCTAATGACCTCATTTTAATTTGATTACCCCTGTTAGATCTTACTCTGAATAAGGTCACATTCTGAAGGATTGGACTCAAACATATCTTTTCTGAGGGACACAATTCAACCCATGACTTTCACTTCCCATTTCAGAAAATGTCATTTTGTATTATGTGAGATTAAAAAAAAATCTCTAAACCACCAATATGAATAATATTTCAATTAACAAGATATCTTTAGTTCTGTGCAACTTTTCTGAGCAAAGTACCAAGAAACTCAAGTTAATTTTCCTACCCAAACTTTATGCCCCATGAAGCAGTGTCTCTTTAGTAACATTAAAAAGAGTAACTGGATGATATCTGATCTGATACTCAACTATCAGTCAATGAAAACTACTTGTATTCTGGAACTTCATACTCAAGCTTGTCCTGCTTTGGGGAGTAACTTTTTTTGTAAAAATTGCTTTCTCACATGTTTTCGTAGTCCTTAAGAAGACAGTGTACTGACAAAGAGCTTTTACTAGGTGCATACATTTTCTATGTAAATTTTTCCTTTCTTAGTTTTATAATGAATACAATCCCTGTTTCAGAGCTGGAAATATATCTGACATGTTGCTATCCCAATTTCAAAACTGTAACTTAATTGTGCTAATCCACAATGCTAGCTCCCACTGTTGGGTATCATTGACCCAAGTTAGAGTTGTGTAACTGTTTGTTGAAGGACTATGTGAAATAAATGAATAAATCAAATGACTAAGGAAGAAGGCATGCATTTTATCTGATATTCTGTGTATTTATTTACAAAACTGGCTTTAATTCCAATGGTGAATCTTATTATCATAATTAAAAAAAACTTGTTTGAGTTTTTCTTTGAAAACATTTCTTTTAACATGGATATTTAATCATTCATTTATTATTTTTCAGCCATTGGGATTGGATGTCTCCTTTCTGGTAGACAGTATTCTATGTGTTAAGGACACAGTAATAAGTAACAAGAAGTGAGTCCCTCCATCACGCAGCCTACGACTTCCTAGTAGGGATAGTCAGACAATAAGGACAGTTTTGCTTTCAGTTACCCACAGTCAACCAGTCTGGAAGTGGATGATCCTCTTTCTGACATATGTCAGTAGGTCAATAATAGCCTAACACTATATCACAATGCCTGCACCGGGAGCCTCACTTCATCTCATCATATGAACATACATTGTTATAATTGTCCTATTCTACTGTTATTAGTTATGTTGTTGATCTCTTACTGTGACCAATTTATAAATGCATGTGCAAGAAAAACCATTGTGAATACAAGGGTTGTTATTATCTGCAGTTTCAGGCATTCACTGGTATCTTGCAACATATGCCCAGCAGATACGGGGGGCCTACTGTACTTAAACACACAAGTCACTTGCAGCTGATGGCAAATACTATTTAAAAAATTAAATAACAAGGAAGAGTGTTGTTAAGTCAGAGATACAGGCTATTTTAGCTGAAAGGCTTAGGGACAAGACAGACTCTGTGTGTGGTAATTGTGGCCTAAAACTTGAATCATCAGTACAAGGCTTTGCAACCTCCATGTGCAAAATATTGTAGTCAGTTGCTAAATTTTTTGAATAAACATACACTCAATTATATATCTATTTTTCCTCTAAGTGAGCCACTGCCTGTCAGCCTTTTTCTCCTTTAATCCAATACACACCATCTGCAGAGAGATATATACATGCCTTCTTGGAAATAATTCTTATTTTAGTCTTTTATGTATTTATGTATGTATGTATGTATGTATGTATGTATGTATGTATTTATTCTCAAGTTAGTTAACATACAGTGTAGTCTCAGCTTCAGGAGCAGAACCCAGTGATTCATCACTTACATATAATACCCAGTGTTCATCCCAACAAGTGCCCTCCTAAATGCCCATCACCCATTTAGCCCACCCCCTTTCCCTCACCCCCTTTAGTCTTACTTAATGAAACATTCCTGATAGTCCAACATCACGAGAATCCTTTTTTTGCACTGTGATGGTGTCCTTCTTAGAGAAATATATGGAAATTTGTTATCAACCATGTCCTTTATAATTTTGGAGAACAGTTAAAATCAGTTAGAACAGAAGATAAAAATAGAAGATGATGATATTTAAAATCAGCCTTCTATATTTTCCTGCACTTGAGTCTGCTTACATTATCTGTGGCTTACTGGCCCCACACCCACTCCCAACAGAGATGGTTCTGTAGTGATTGCATGAACTGGGAAGAATAAACCCCAGGCATGGTCTGTTTAGGGTCTCGATAATTTAATGTACTGCCATGCTTCTCAGTTTCAAGGCTCCCATGATAAAGTGAAAGCATACTAACACATGTCTTCAGAATGCTGCAATTGTGAAATCACCCAACTTATAAAGATTCAAATCCTTCAACACATCCTCAGTTTCTGGTCAGTTAATTCAGTGGATAATACAGATATGGATGCTTCTTTTTTTTTTTTTTTTTGCAGACCTGTTAGAGTAGGATTTGGACTTCCATAGTATATATGAGTTCACTTTTAAATATAGGGGACTTGGTTCAGCTTTCCTCTTGGGAAAGGTACAGAAGCTTCTCCATGGTCTTGGTTATAATTATGTTAATCCCTTCTCCAAAGTGAATCTTTCTCCCCAATGGCTCTGATGGTTATACCTAGGTGGCAGTGAGTCATTAGATTTGGCTCATTTTTCTTGGTCCCTCTTCCAAAGTGGAAATATGCTGGAGAGAGCATGAGAGCCTTGGGTTTTAAATCCAATTAGATTCTGCTCAGTCCTTCCATCTGTAAAAGATTAAAATAATTTCCTCCTTCTAGGGTTATTATAATGATCAAATATGTTTTCACATCTTAGAGTAACCATTATCATTTCTAAGAATTTAGCTAACATTTATTGAGCTTTTACAACATACTAGGCTCTATTCAAATCCCTTCACGTATACCATCCTATTCAAATTCCCATTAACGCTATGAAATAAGTACTATTATTATCCTCATTTTCACATGGAGGAACTTCGACACACAACTGCTATGGAAGGGGTCAGACAAGAAAGCAGGCAATCTGACAGCAGGGCCAATAGTCTCGACTGCCATTGACATATGCAGAAGAGGCAAAATTGACTGGCAGGAAAATCCAGATCAGTTTAGGAAAGGCAGCAGGCCTGAATGGGCAGCACAACCATGTTAATAACAGCAGAGGAAGGAGATGTGCCTACAAAGTGTGGCAGTTAAGCTACAACATGGCAAGAACGCCGCCATGTTCCTCATCAGTGTCGCCAGATGGGCATACAACTTACATGCTTCACTATGAGAATGGAATAGAGCTGTCAGGCCATATCTGAGAAAAGAGACTAGGAGTGGAGTCCACACGTTGGCAGAAAGGAATAAAGACTGCAAGTTTAGTATAAACTGTGCACAAGGGAAATGGGCAAATAACAGAATCTGGGTAGGAAAAATAATAGGATTCAGGTACTTCCAAAAGAATGTCAAGGAATGATTATGGTAGGGTTTGGAGAACGGGACTTGTGCGTTGGCTTTAGTAACCTACTTCATGTGTGCTGATCATCACAGAGGCCTCAGCGTTTTAGCCCAATGACTTCCATGATGGTCAAAAGCTTGGGTTCTAGAAAGATAACTTCCAGGTTCAAGAGACCTGTAGCCTGACCTATAGTTAACAGTCATAATGCCTTGTAAATGGTGAAGAACAAATATTTTTACAACTATGTTAGTTTTCTAGGGATACTAGAACAAGGTATCATGACTGGCTGACTTAAACAACAAAAATTTATTTTCCCACAGTCCTGGAGGCTGAAGGCCCAAGATCAAGGTGTTGGTAGGGTTGGTTACTTCTGAGGCCTCTTTTCTAGGCTTACAGATGGCTGTCTTTTCCTTCCATCTCGACATTGTCTTCCTTCAGTGTGTGTGTCTTAATCTCCTCTTCTTATAAAGACCACGCCATCTTGGACTAGAGTCCACCCTAATGATCTCATTGAAAGTTTATCATCTCTTTAAAGGCCCTACTCCTAATACAGGTACATTTTGAGATGCTGGGAATTAGGACTTCAATATATGAACTTAAGGGGACTTGATTCAGCCCATAATAATTTTGTCGATGAGTGACTAAGAAAGATATCTCTTATACCACTGTTTCACAAACCCCAGAGACTCTGAAAAGATTGGGCTGTGTGAAAAGCATTAATCATGTAATCATCTCTTCTGTGGATAAGAATTTATAGTCTTCAATTAGTTATTATCATAACAATACAATTCCCCTATAGCCCTATGAAATAAATATTATTATTATATAAAGATGGTCTGATCAAGATGACTCCCAATGCAGTTTTAAATATACCCAGAATAGACGACAATGTATATCTGAGATTATCCACTTAAAACAAAACATTTTAGAATTATTGCAGGGATGCCTGGATGGTTTAGTCAGTTAAGTGCCTGACTCCTGGTTTTGACATGATAGCATGGAGCCTGCTTGGGATTTTCTCTCTCCCTCTCTGTCTGTCCCTCTCCTCCCCACCCACCTACTTTCTCTCTGTCTCTCAAAATAAACAAATAAACTTAAAAAAAGAATTATTGTGGAACCAGCTTCAAGGGGCACTTGGGTGGCTCAGTCAGTTAAGCATCTGACTCTTGATTTCAGCTCAGGTCATGAGCTCACGTTTTGTGAGATCGAGCCCTGTGATGGGCTCTGAATGCACAGTGCAGAGATACTTGTTCTCCCTCTCTCTTTCTCCTCCTCTGCTCTCTCTCTCTCACTCTCTCAAAACAAATGAACACTAAAAAAAGATGCTAAAATAGATGTAGCCAGGCACGCGTGGTTTCACAAAACTTGCAGCACAAGATTTCATTCTTTATCATCTCATCCTTAGGTGTTTCTATTCTCTCCTGAGGTCAGGGAAATGAAACGGAGATAAGCAGTGGCAAAGAAAATTATCGAAAATGAAAGTTGATTTGTGTCCATGTTCCTGAAGGATTCTTCAGTCCTCGGATAGGGAGATGCCTATCTGTGATATGATAGCACATCATATGATAACATCACTTTGAAGCGTTCTTGCTAAAACTTAACATTCTCCATTAAAGAAAAAGTAACTTCCACCTTTCAGAAAAGGTTTCCTAAAAAGAGAGACTAAACCTCCAGTGTTTTGACCTGGGGTATAAGGGACATAAGGTATCTCAAAATAAGTTTTGAGAAATTTACCACATTTTGGTTTTCATCAATTCCAAGTATAACTTACCAGGCATTCTCTTCAGCTTATGTTTAAACCCATGTGTATCTCAATAGAAATCCAATCCATATGTTTCTGATTCATTTACACTTAGCTCATCAAAATATTGTTTTGCAAGAGCTATTTGAAGTCCAAAAAAGCTTTGAAAGCTTTTTTTCTTAGAAACAGGAAATCAGTTTTTGCCAAGTATAAACAAACACATTCCCCTGCTCCCCATGCTCACATTTTAATTGGAAATTTAGAAGACAGAAGGTTAGGACTCTCTAACCTGTCCAGAAACAAATCCATCCTCTATATGGCATGGCTCTGAAGTTTGTCCATTTTTTTCTTGATCTTAATTTTTTAATGTTTTTTGATTTATAAATTTCTGTATACCAGGTCCACATGTTTAAATTAAGATTTTCTATGTTACTTTAATTTTCATTAAAATATGTTTTTTACCTTGGTTTATTTCCTTTCTTAAAGGAAATAATTTCTTCTAGGAGAACATTGTGCTTAAGCTTTTGCCTGATGCAGTTGCAAATAAAATGGTATGCACTTAGATCTTTCTCATAAATCTGAGAATCAAGTTAAAAAAAACAAAACAGTCTTGCTTTGGGCACTTGACTAGATGACCATGCTGATGTTACTTAGTCATAACATTGTTCTTGTTTATGTTCCCTAGAGGTTCATTCAATGCATGGTGAAGGGCTCCAAAGTATCAAATAAGGCATTGGTATAAGGAGCCCCAGAAAATTTAACCCAAATAGAAGGCACCCAGAACCATCAGCCTGCTGTAAGAATCTCTTAATTGTGCACAGGTGACAATGTTATTATTTGGCATTTAGGAAACACCATCTCTGAACTTCACCAATAGTAATTTGCAAAGAGGCTATCATCTGCCCATCTTCATGAAGATAAGGTAAGCTTAGAAGTAGATCTACCCGAACGTGCCACTACCAGGGATTGGTCCAATGGGAAGGTGACTAAGACCAGGTGCTGGTCAAGTAGGTGAGTAAGTCAGAGCATCCAGAACAAGAGCACCAGAGGCCAAGTGCAGACTCTGACCCTGAAAAACATGCAGAACCCAAACCAAATATTGAGTGAAGGGCCTAAGTGAATAGGTGAAGATGAAAGTAGGCAATCATATAAGAGCAGGAGTGGAAAGTGAAGAGGTGGGAACAGAGGCTGAAATGAAGCAATAAGATGTAACACTTTTCCATGAATGGTCTAGGATGGCACTGTGGGAGGGTTGAGACCATGTGACATGTGGATGGGTTCTTCTGGTTTAAAATCCATCAGGTATTCTGTGTAGATTGGATGCTTACATTAGCCTCCTGAATAAGCCAGATTTCTCTTCCTCTATGAGTCCCATAAGAACTCCTTGTGCTGGATGTAACAGGGGATACAGGGAGGAGAATGGTGGTCCTGGAGTGCAAATCCCCAGCCAGGCCAAGGCTCAAATCAAAACCCAGTAACCAGCTATTTTGAAGATACTTTAGGAATTTAAATGGAAACATACTGATGAAATAGAAACTCCATGCCATGCATAAGATACAAATTCTACATTTTACTATCCTGACACCTATAACATTTGATACAAAATAACTGATGAATTAGGGTGTACCTATTGCCTACTGAGATTCTTATAAAGACATATATCTTGGAAGAAGATATCAAATTGGGAATCGTGATAGCATTATTTATTAATCAAATGAAACCTGTATTTAATCTTCATTGCCAAAGTTTCTGCAGAAAATAATGGTTTGTGGAGCAGTGACACATCAAGCAGGCATGGCCCCATGGCTGGGTTCAGGGTGTGCCCAGATGAAGTCAGATCTTTACTAACTTGAAGGGTTGGAAGGACCTTAGAAATCATGAAATTCAACACTGCGCCAATGCTTCATTACACGATCCAGACTTTGCTTCAACATTCTCGTTGAGACTGGAAACAATTGATGTAGTTTCTCCTGATGTAGGTCACTCTGGTAAAACCAAATTGTTAGAAAGTTCCTCTTGCTTTGGCTAAGTTCTATCTCCATCTAAGTACCCTGCATCAAACTGGGTCTGCCCTTTGTAGGTACAACCAACACAGGTCTCCAAAAAGAGAACATTAGCTTTATTTTTGTCCCCCCACCCCCCACTTTGCTTGTGCTCTCTTTCCAGATACTTGTAGATGCTTGCAAGCCTCTGTAACCTATCCCCAGGGCCTCCAGTATTTCCCTATGGTTCCCAATTGCTTCTAACTTCTTCTCCTCTGGCGACTCTGCTCCAGCTAGACATGCTCCTTTTGCTCATGTGCTCTGCCCCGCTCTTCCTGGTGCCCCTATGATTTACACAGCTTTCAAGAGTTCCTTCCACACCAGAGACTTTCTTCCAACTTCCTTGCAACAGAATCCCAGGTCTGACCCAATTTACTGATTTCTAAGAAGAAGCAATATGTCGGGATTTTACCACTACACTTTGCTTACCGTATCTGCATCACACCCCCAAAGATAAAGTTCCGTGACTCATGATTCCTGGTTAGCCATGTCAGAGAAAGACCCCTCAAAACAACTCAGAAGGTGCTTTTTATACTCACATTGCTGCTTAGAGTAACATGTCACCTGAGAGCAGAAGCAAAGTTTGATTTTAAATCCACTGGGTTGTAGCCTTAAATTGAACTCAGACTCAAGTGAGTGCTGATACAATGGTTATACCCTTAAATTCCTGTATATCCAGAAACATTCCTCCACTGTCTGGTGTGTGTTGAACAAACTGTGAATGGGTCATAACATTTTCTCATTGTCACCCTCTCAAACTAACCATGTCAGACTCTTACTTTATGCATAAATGGTAGATTGAAGTTCTAGGCAATACATATACAAGCTCTTGTAATCTAGCAGGTGCTATCTATGAATGCCCACAAATAGTTTTCCGATTGGTTGTAGTACTTGTTTATTTTCTCTTCTTTCATTCTGTGCTCAGAGAACATTCTCCATGGAGGTCTGGTAAAATGCCAAATTCAGAAGTTGTGATGCAGCATTTTTGGTCACTATTTAGGAAGGAAATTTATAATAGTTTAATTTTATACCTAAGTAAACATAATTTTAAAAAATCTCCTCTATTCCTTCTGTATCTTTTCTCTTCATTTTCTCTACCTACTTTTTTTCTTCTTTTGTCAAGTTATTGACTCTCTCTTGCATGAAATAGTTAGGTTTGTCATGAGAATTTTTCCTTGGAAAGTGTCCTGTTTCTTATAACAATGACCATGTCATCGTTTACTCTAAAGACTGTTGGCTCAAGTGGCAGAGTGACCTTAAGAGTAATGTAGGATTGATCTCACTGCAAATTCTGTTTTCTGTAAAATTTACAATTTATGATTGAAGGCTCCTATGACACACACTTCTATTTTAAAATCAAGTATCTTTACTTAAAAGAATTCTTGAAACATATCAATGATGACTTCATAGTACTCATGATTGGGGCCAAAATAAAGACAAATGTCTTACTTGAATAAAATTTGAGTTGATCATAAAATATTATAGAAAGAACTAAAACTGAATCTGGAAAGGATTTAAGAAGATTTGGTTTATACTTAAGAAAAACGATCAGTATTGGTGCCTTTCATATCTTTCTCTCTCTCTTTCCCTCTTTCTTTGTTTTTGCACTTGGTTTCTTTCACTCCTTCCCAAGAAGCCAAAAAAACCCATGAGGACATAGAGAAAAATATTAAGTATACCACAAGATGTTAAAAAAGAAACCATGTTTTGCATTTTAGACAAGATTCTATTCAAGTCCTTTGAAAACATGCATTTTAAGTCTGGCTTTTCTCCAAAAAGTGAGAGAAGATTAAAGTAATATATATACTAAATATAATATATTGGATCCAACAAAAGGGTGACACTTTCCTGTAATCAGATATTGGGGTTTGACATCTGACCTTAAATTTCCTGCTTAAAGGCAAAAAACTCCATGCTCTTTATAGAGCAAAAAAGTAAGGAGGTTTCCTTTATTTAAATTAAAAACCTGTGTTCTGTTAAATGTCTCCTGGGGTTTTGGCTTCTTTGAGAAAACACAGGTTTGGGACTTTTCTTGTTTGTTTCCAAACATATATTATTTTATATTGTATTTTATATGAAGCTTTAGTATGTGATGGTTATTAGATTTCAAGATTATATTTGTCCTATAAAATTTGTCTTGATTTCACTAAACTTTACATTAGAAAGACATCATTCAAACTTGCCAGTGAAGACAGGAGCAAGTAGACAAAAACTGACTATTTTTTTAAAGGTTTAGGAAGGAAAGAAAATTAAAGAGGGAGGGGCTGTGTTTAAAGATGGTGGATTGAATAGATATATTTGGATAAATGTCCTCCCCAAAACTTCTAAAATGATACTACAGATATACTGAAAACAAAATGCATGAATCTACAAGTACAATGGAAAGGGGGAAACAAGATAATAGAAGAGATCATTTGGGTGCTTGGAAGCAGAGAGATGAGTAGTAAAAGGCCAAGAAAAAGAATCCTAAGGAAGCACGTTGAACAATTACCCCCAAATCAGGTGATTCTGGAAATGGGGAAGAAAGTGTGGTTAAAAAATAATTGGATCAAATCATATTTAAGAGGCACGATCTCTCCCTCATCCCTTCCCTCACTTTGAGCAGTAACACCCATGTGCTTCCCTTATGGACAAAACATTTCTGGAAAAAGTTCTCAGCTTTTAAATGTTTATGTGGTTTGATTGGGCCCACCTGGACAATCAAGGGTAGTCTTCCTCAACTCAAGGTTCTTAAACTTAATCATATCTGCAAGGTGCCCCCCTTTTTTTTACATGAGGTAACATATTTACAGGTTCCAAGGATTAGAACAGAGACATCTCTGAGGAGCTATTATTCTGCCCATCCCACTGACTTAAGAGTGGGATTACCTTTAGAAGTATGATTTTTAGTATGTTTTTCAGTACTCCAGAAAAGAAATCATCTTTGTCTAAAATAAACAGCCAAGCAAGAGAACAAATGGACTGACTCCAAAAATATTTTGAAAGTAGTACAGTCATTACTAGGTGGTTGATTGGCTGCAGAGAGTGTAAAAGAAGGAGCATTCAAATATCCCCCACAGATTTCCCTGTTGGGTCACTGAATGGTGAAGCTAGTTCTTAAGAATTAGAATCATTGAAAAAGGAAAAAGCCATGAGGAAAGATGAGCCTCGTTTAGGGCATGAAATGAGTCAGGCGCCAAGAAGACTTTTAGGTGGAAGGCTTAAGACAAGTCTCAGTTGGCTTTGTAGATTTGGGAATTATTAGTCATGATCTATGAAGTCATGATACTAGATAAAGCCACTAATGGAAATGTGTGAGAAAGAATGGATGGTGTTAGAGCAGAATTTAGAGCTATATTTATATTTAAATAACAGGCAGAGGAGGGGAGTGTGGGGAAAGACTCTGAAGGGTTGATGAAAACCCAAGAAGCCAGAAGCAAAGTGGATAGTGGGACCCTGAGGATCTCTCATTCTCAGAAGGCTAATGTTTATGTATTGGACTGGGCATGCTTATAGGGAGAATATAAAATTTGATCTACTTAACCATGTAAATATAAGTAACTACCACAGATTACCCCATAGCCAGGAAATAAGTTTTTACTAATTGATTCTGGGAGTTCCGAACATTTAAAGCTTATTTCTTCATCTTATTTGGAAGTTTCTTTCTTATTCGTCCTACTCATTTTCTAAATAGTCTTCTAAAAGGTTGTTTTCTTCTATACTCTCTTCATATATAAAAACTGACACAGGGATAGATCTGTGCTAAGGACATGAAAAATGTGCAAACCGTATGAGACATTTGTCTGTAAGAATTCAAATCTACAGACTGGGAGAATGAGTATTACATTTCTATCTACTGGCTTGCATAGTTTTCACATTTGTCTCTTCCAAGGGAGCCAAATTTTAAATTTCACCCAAAAAGTATATGCCAAATCACATGAGGCTGTACCTGTCTACTTTTACCATTTTTAAAAATCAATTGGATACCTGTTCCGGGTACTGAACACTCACTGGCGTCAACATTTCATTGAACTGGTCCGTGGCTTTGCCTAAGGCTGCTGATATCTTTTGTTGACTCAATCTGACACAACATGCCTTTGCAGGCTACCTACCTGCCTGATATAATATGGATATAGACATCAAGAAGGCATTGTGATCAAAAGTATCTGATCGTATTTTGCCAGGTAACCATGAAATTTGAATTAATAGAGTCAAATTGTTAAAAGGCCTAGGTTGAAACATTTCAAACAAGTATTTATTTTCCAAATTATGAATGATACCATTTCTGAAGATATCCCAAAGCACAAGCCTAGACTAGTAGTAAGTGGATGTGTGATTTTTTATTCTAGTAGTTCAACAATTTTAAGTGGCAGACATAAAATGTGTTAGATTTTGTCAAAAGACTCTTTGTATCCAACATGGTATTTTACTTTTTCTTCCAAAGAGAAAAGAAAATTCTGCTAAGTGAAACTCTTCTCTAAAAAGTTACATTGACTCTTGAGAAAAGTTAACAATCCTGATAATTAGATGTTAGGGATAAAATGAGTAATAGTAAAATGCCTCAGGTACATTTCCGTTAGACACATTCTTGAATTTGTCTTTGGATTCAGAAATCCTGGGATGCTGATGACTATTTTTTTTTTTCAGCCACTATTACCAAGTGCTTGGTATCTTGCTATGCCTAACATGGCTCAAAGTCATAAACTCTTGTTACCTTTGACCCTAAAGTCCCTGTCCACAATTTAAAAGTTACCCAAATGAAATCCATTCCAAGACATTATAATGTTGAGTCTCTCCTGCAATGGGATTGTCAACCTCAGTCATTTCCTTAAAACCAGAAGATCATGGCCTGGAGAGGCAGATATGGAGTTAGAAGCCCCTAAAGCCATAATGTGGAACATTTTTAATGGTGGGATTTCTGCTGTTGCCTCTTCTCCCCACTGAGGTCCAGGAAAACTGAGGAAACAGGATTGAGAAGGAACAAGTATTGACAAAGATTATAGTCTCAAAGTAATCCTGGACCAAGCCTTCAGCTCTGTGATCTGAGCAACTCTGGTTTAGAATGAACCTTAGGTTAATATGTGTTTAGTTTTTGCTTTTGTTCTGGGAATAGCATTTCAGCATCTCCAGGATGTGTAGGTCACTCTAATTTTCAATCTTGGGAACTGGCCTAGCTCAGTATATCTCTGGTATATAGTGGGTGACCAGTAAATCAGTGTTTGGCTGGGTGGCTACTGTAAGCTTTAGTAAGACCAACCATGGAGCATCTGGAACTCAGTTGTGGGGAAATAAATTTGACCCAGACATTAATCTGATTGAAGCAGCTTTGCTAAGAAGCTCTAGTTACTTCACTTTTTGCAAATCCACTCATATTTAAAGGGAAAATACACACAATCTCAAGAAGAGACTAGAAAGAAGAGAGATTGCTCTTTACAGAGTATCTATTCTGTAGGATTCTTAGGCACTCCTACATGTTATTATCACATTTAATTCCTGTAATCCTGAGATTACCATTATCATCTCTATTACAGAGATGAAACTGGGTCTCAAAGAAGTAGTGAACAAACAGGTTTATGCCACAAGAAAAAAAAAAAAAGAAAAAATATGAGGGGGGTTTAAAACCAGATGTCTAAAGCTAAAGCTGATGCTCATTGTATTAGATAATACAGTCTTCCTAGTAAGAAAGGAAATACGTGATTTTTTTCCTGCTGTTGCCATAAACGGTTATTTCATTACAGCTGTAGGTAATTTATCATGCTCAGATTTTAGCACATATAATCTTACAATCCCAGTATACTTTTTGAACTATGACCTCACAGTGTTCAAACCCTACCAAGAACATGTTTTTCTAAAGATAACAGGCATTGGATTCATCCTCATCAAGCCAATCATAAGATACTTTTATGAAGACTTTTTACATTAGCTAAATATTTCAAAATATCACTCATAGGCTTATTTAGTAGCTGTTAATCCCAGGAGTATTTAAATAGAAATATATTTTGGCATTAAATGTCTTGTAAACTGGAGAGTCACGACTTTAAATTTATTTCGCACAGGATTTACTTTAAATTTATATGTACGTGGCATAATATTTTCAGTTTTTAAATACTACTATAAAGAAATATGGTTAGTGGGCTTGCAAATGGGGCTTACATATTTAAAACTGTAACTTTAGAATATTATACACTTATTATAGAGGTCAAACTTTTTGGATTTTCCTGTATAGCCTCTGCACAGGAAAATATTTCTGATTTTTCCATCTTAGGTAAAAATGCATTTTCTAGGGGCACCTGGGTGGCTCAGTTGCTTAAGCGTCTGACTTCAGCTCAGGTCATGATCTCATGGTTTATTGGTAAAGCCCCTTGTCAGGCCATCTGCTGTCAGCACAGAGACTTCAGATCCTCTGTCCTCCACTCTCTCTGCCCACCCCCCCACTTGTGCTCCCTCTCTCAAAAATAAGCAAAACATTAAAAAAATAATTTTAAAAACAATTCTTTTTCTAGCAATGTTGAGATGTGAGGAGAGTTATATGACCAGGTCTAGCCAAAGAGTTGAAAGAAGTCATATATGTCACTTTGGGCTAAAGACATAATGACCGGCCCATGACCCTTCTCTTATCCCTTAGCTTGGGAGTCACCAATATTTGAGACCGTGGTCTATCTGTTAGCCTGGGTTCTAAAGTTATATACTGATCAGAGCCCCTTAGTCAACTATTGATAGAGGGTAATATATTATAGAAATAAAGTTTTGCAGATCGAACTCACTGATATTTGAAGACTATTTGTCACAAAGCACAACCTGCCCTATCTGATAAAGGTGACTGATACAGTCCTCACCATGGCAACACTACTCTGTAGCCTGACACAGTCTGTTTTTGTCTTGAAACCTCACATACTTCAAAGGCTCACTTAGCAAGCCATTTTTAAAAACTCAGAGCATATGGCTCAGCGTCCCTCCTCATCAGGGAAATGCAAATCAAAACCACACTGAGATACCACCTCACACCAGTCAGAGTGGCTAAAATGAGCAAATCAGAGGACTCTAGATGCTGGCAAGGATGTGGAGAAACGGNTGTCAGCCTACAATTCTAGCATCAAACCTGTATTTAGAGGTATTATTCAATGTATCATTTCTTCTACAGAACTTACCTCATCTCATCCCCCACCCTGTTGAATGACTTACAATGAGTGGATTCTTCCAAAAGTAACCTGCAAAGTCTTAAATAAACATCATCTACCCTGTAGAGCCTTTAATAACACTATAGCTATTGAGGCAACCATGTTATTATGCTGAAAAGTTTTACGGAAAAAAGTTTGGTTTTAAATTTTGTATGTGTTCAGCTGGACTAATTTGAAAACTGTAGGCATTAAAAAGGATGCGTCTGAATCCTATCAATGAACTAATGGTTTCTTGTTTCCAGACTAGAAGAAATGGAAGAAAAATATCTAATGAGAGAATCAAAACCAGAAGATATACAGATGATTACAGAATTAAAAGCCATGCTTACAGAAAGAGACCAAGTCATAAAGAAACTAATTGTAAGATTTGCAGGTGGGGGGAGAGGAAGGGGGGTATGGGCATGGAGGAGGGCACTTGTTGGGATGATCACTGGGTGTTATATGGAAATCAACTTGACAATAAACTATTTAAAAATAAATAAATAAATAAATAAATAATAAAACTCAGAACATATGTTCACATGTCTAGAAAACCATCTCTCATTTATTCAGCAGCAAACCTGGATTAGATAATTTACGTGTTGGCTTACTTGCACACTTTGATTATATGTATTATACTCTCTGTGTGTATTTGCTGCTTCCACTATGTTAGGTCTGTAAAGGACCAAGGCAGGTCATTCTATATATCACAAGTATCCTATACCAATCAGCATTCTTAGGAGAGGTAGGGGCTGAATAAATGTATATTTGTTGATTGAACAATTGAATTAATGAATGCATGAAGAAATGAAAATGGCATTACCAGTGGTGGCAAGATTTCATTTTTTGGAAAGAGAAAAAAATTGATAGGAGGCAAATTATAGTAACTTGAGATGAAAAAATGCATTTTAGGTATGGCTTAGTCAGTTAAGTGCCAACTTCCACTCAGGTCACCATCATGCGGTCCATGAGTTGGTGCCCTGCGTCAGGCTCTGTGCTGACAGCTCAGAGCCTGGAACTTGCTTTGAATTCTATGTCTCTTTCTCTCTCTCTGCTCCTCCCCCACTTGCATCTGTCTCTCTATGTCTCTCAAAAAGAAATAAACAGGGGCACCTGGGTGGCTCAGTAGGTTAAGCGTCCAACTTCGGGTCAGGTCATAATCTCATGGTTCGTGAGTTCGAGCCCCGGGTCGGGCTCTGTGCTGACAGCAGCCTGTTTCGGATTCTGTGTCTCCCTCTCTCTCTGACCCTCCTCTGCTCATGCTGTCTCTCTCTTTCTCAGAAATAAATAAAACATATAAAAAAAACATTAAAAAAATGAATAAACATTAATTTTTTTAAATTACATTTTACACATACTTATAATCATTTACACTTACATGATACTTCAGTGTTTACAAAGAATTCTCCCTTTTCATATTGTCTACTTAATATTCCTAACAACCTAAATGTAGTGGTTTGGGCATATGTAATATTTTCCTCATTTTACACATGAGGAATCTGAAGCCCAATAAAATAAAGTCCCATGTTCAAGATCAAAACGCCTGTGGAGACAAGTCTCCACATTTGGTCATCTATTAAATCCATTCATTCATAGTTCCTCACTGATTTGGAGGTTTTTGTTCACATGAAAAAAATTCACTAGCCTAAACTTAAAACATAATTAAAAAAAAAAAAAAAAGATCTGGCCAAGAAAATATATAAAGAGAAGAACAGAGGGCAGAACACATGTTTAAGAGATTCATGCATCAGGGGGCAATGATACAAAAGTAAAGAGAGGGGGAAGGTGTAAGGAGAGAGTGTGAGAAGGAGAATCGAGGAAAAGAGTAAGAGAGAATGGAAGCATCACATGATGCCAGAGGAGATCATGACAGCCAGCAAAAATGCGAGCAGTGTGCTTGAATGAATTTCTAAGATGAATTCCATGGACTGAGTAGATATCAGACAGTAAAGTCTATTTTTTTAATGTTTATTTATTTATTTTGAGAGAGAGAGAGAGAGAATATCCCAACCAGGCTTCATGCTGTCAGCACAGAGCCAGACTCGGAGCTCAATCTCATGAACCGCGAGATCATGACCTGAGCCAAAACCAAGAGTTGGATGCTTAACTCACTGCCACCAAGGTGCCCCAAAGTCTTTTTATTTTTAACAGCTTTATTGAGATAGAGTTAACATACCATATAATTCACCTATTTACGGTTTAGAATTCAATGGTTTTTAGTGTATCCACAGATATGTGCAGCTATTACCACAGTCAGCTTTAGAACATTTTCATCACTCCCAAGAGAAATTTCAAATGTTTTAGCTATCACTCTCCTAAATGTTCACTCCCCTCTCCCCATCCTAGGCAACCACTGATCCACTTTGCGTTTCTGTAGAGTTCCCTGTTCTGGATACTTCATATGAATATCCACATGTAATATGTGGTCTTTTGGCTGGCTTTAAGGTTCATCCATATTTTGTCATATATCAGTACTGCAATCCTTTCCATAGCTGAATGATATTCCACTGTATGGATAAACCATATTTGTTCATCCATTCATCAGTTAATGGCCATTTGGGTTGTATCAATCTTTTGACTATATGAGTAATGAGGCCATGAATATAGATATGCAAGTTTTGGTGTGAACATATATTGTCAGTTCTCTTGGGTATATACCTAGGAGTCAAATTGTTGGGACATACGATAACTCTATGTTTAATCATTTGAGAAATGATCAGACTGTTTTCCAAAGCAATTGCACCTCTGATTGTGAAGTCCTAACACAGTGATGAAGGTTTTGAAGAAGAGACGTGTACCAACCCCGTTAAGCTGGAAATTTTATTGCTCTGAAGATTTTGGAGACAATGCGGCTGAGTTTGAAACTTGCCTCTGTCACTTGCTGGCTCTATGACTTAAGGAAAGTTGCTAATCTTATTCATAAATTTCCACCTCTGCAAAATGGGCATAATAGTAACTACTTTGAATGGTTGCTGTAAATATTGAAGGAGGTACCTGTGTGGAGAACTTGCAGTGATCACAGGCACAAGGTAAGCACTACATTAGTGTAAGCCTTGAGTAGGAATCTCTACAAGGAAGAATATGTTATATAATTGAGCATCAGGCCTGCTATGGACTGAATTGTATTTTCTCACCCAAAATTTATATGTTGAAGCCCTAACCCCCAATGTGGTGCTGTTTGGAAGTAGGGCCTTAGAGAGGTTATTAGATTTAGATGAAGTCATAAGGGTGAAGCCTTCAAAATGAAATTAGTGGTCTTCTAAGAAGAGACACCAGAGAGCTAGCTTCCTTTCTCTCTGTCCTCCATGAAGGGACATGATGAGAAGGCAGACATCTATAAGCCAGGAATAGAGTCCTTTCTGGAGAATCAAATCAGTCATAACCTTGATCTTGGATTTCCCAGCCCCCAAAACTAAGATATAAATTCCTTAATTTAAGTATTCAATCTATGGTATTTTGTTGTGGTCACCCAAAATGACCAATATAAGTACTCAATAAAGGTATTTTCATTTTTCTATATTGGAGAAACCTATACATATTTAAAAGCAGAGTTGGCAGAAGCCAATTGGTAGAGTAAGTTTGAAGATACTTGAAATAGAAATGTGATATATCTAGGTGGTCTTTTATGGACTCCCAACTTGCAAGTCACAACTTCTGCTTCACCAAAGTTGGTGGGATCCTGATCACTGAGTCTCCACATCGCATTAGAATCAAATTCTAGGGGATGCAAATCTCAAATATTTCACAAAGGGTAGGTGACTAGTGGATAGAAGTAGCCTTGTTTTGCTTCACTTTGCTTTGCTCTGCTTTGTTTTAGAAATGGGCCTTTGCATGTTTACAAAAACAGCATCCTACTTTCAGTTGTAGAACTGAATTCCCATTACCTGCTTATTGCCATAGTTATGGTTGAGATTGGTGGTGACATCATGGAAGATGGACACTGGTCGCCACATATCTTGGATTTCTTAATGAACAACGGTCAGTGACCACCATTTAGCTAATGCCCAACCTTGTACTCAATGTTTTGCATGGAGTATGCAAAGGAGAAAAGTGGAATAAATACTTTTAAACTTAAGGACATTACAATGTATACTTAAACAAACCACACATTTAGGATTAACTTGACAAAGCAACATGTCAACAAGTTTCAGCAGCTATACTACCAAGAGAGGAATAGAGCCTGGAAAAAAATTCAAATGTGAAGGAATAAAAAGGAAAAAGCACCTAAATTGAAATATGGAATTGAGCTTGTTTGGAGATCAGCTGTGAGCTTGATAGGTCAGTGGGTGGAGAGGAGGGAGAAAGATAATTCCAGGCATTGATTAGAACACAAAGAGGCAGCAACTTGGGCCTTATAGACAAGTCATAGCACATTGTGGTATGAATGCCATAGAGCTGTTATGTGGGGAGAACGCCCACAAAATTCTTATTCCCTGATGATTTCCAAGTCTCTTCTCTTTCTCTTGTCAAGCAGATGAATATGAGGGTCTCAAAGAAATTGGTGGCAAGCAGTCATTGACTGAATGAGAAGTTCATTCAAAATACTAATTTTCAGGCTGCTCTTTGAAACATATTTTGCATCTTCCTTTGTGTTCTCGTTTAGCTTTGGGTGCATAGATTCCTCCCTTTTTCTCAATGATAGCATAGACAAAGTAGAGATTTCTAATATATGGACAGAACTCTGCTTTTGAGAATATGTTTATATTGGTTTTGTTTTACTGGACTTTGAGAGGATTAATCTTTTGATTTAAAAGATAGGAAGGAAGAAAAGAAGGAGGGAAATTAAGTAAGAAGGAAGAAAGGAAGGGAAAGTGGGAAGGAAACACAGGTATATTTACATGGTTCTTTCTAAGTTCTCTTTACTGTCTTTATCACTTTTCTTCTCAACTGCTTAAATAGCTCAGCCTCCCAGCACATTATCAAGTGGGAAGCTCTGGGTTGGAAAGTTCCAAGGCACAAGATGCTCTGCATTCACCACGTGGGCTGCTTGCTAGTTACAGCTCAGCTGACAGTGATAGCAATGGACATCAAGGCCATGGCTCTTGAATGTAAATATCCCCCTCACAGAGCCGCTTTCTTTCTCCAACTCTATCTCCCAAATGATTCTGGAAGCACAAAATTTACTAAGTTGACTTTTAGAAGTAAATGCTGATAGTAGGTCACAGGATGCCTTGCAAAATCGAGCAGCGGACGTGGAGAGCATCTGCTGCTGCTGCTGAGACAGACATATTACAGGCTGAGAGTCTGGGGTCGATGTCATTGACGGGAAACTGGATGAAGAGAATCCAAGATTCATTAAAGGACTGTGTCTCCCTCCAGGGGGGAAACCTACAAGAGGGGACTGTGACATGTCATGTTAGGGTAATGTGGCATGGTGAAACAGACAAAAGAACTAGTTTTATCAGGGTTATACCTAGGGTGCATGAGAGGTAGAGAAAATCTCTGTGTCCTATTTTCCACCTCCTATCAGCTCCTCATTGTGGTTATAGAACAGTAAATACAGGTCAAAATAAGTATCAAAACCATCCTTGAAGGGTAATTACAATAGTATATAAGAATATTGCTGATAATAATAATGACTATTGCAATTATTTGGAAGAGTAACATGAAAACTGATTAAGTGTGCAAATATGGACATAAAGATTATCAGTCAGCTCTGAAAAGAAGTAATGGGTAGAAAATGGGGTGGGTATAATTATGGAGATTTTATATATATACATATATAATATTATGGAGATTATATGTATATAATACTACACATCATATAATTAACAATTATAATTATACTATATCACTAATATACTATATATTATAATTTTATAGATCTATCTATCTGTCTATCTATATAAATATATAAAATAGCATTTTCTATTTGGATAAACACTGCCTGTTGCCATTAGCTGCTTTTCTGATCACTGTCATTTTGCTTACAGTATGTCTCCTTCAATTATGAGTGCCCTCATTCTCATTCACCAGATTTTATTAATGACACTGAGGTTCCAAGTTAGAGCAGGTCTATGTAAATATCCGCATGTATGAATTTATGTGCATATATATACCCATATATATACATTATATATGTGACATCTCCATGGAACACGGTCATTAGACTTTTACTTATTTTTTTAATGTTTTATTTACTTCTGAGACAGAGAGAGAGAGAGACAGCGTGAGCAGGGGAGGGTCAGAGAGAGAGGGAGACACAGAATCTGAAACGGGTTCCAGGCTCTAAACTGGCTGTCAGCACAGAGCCCAACGTGGGGCTCAAACCCACGAACCCTGAGATCATGACCTGAGCTGGAGTCGGACGCTTAACTGACTGAGCCACCCAGGCACCCCTAGACTTTTACTTTTTTAATGTGTGCTTTAAGCTGAGAGTTTACCTTGTCTTAATCTTTTTGAATTATGTTAAGGAAATGGATTCATGGGCTAGAATTATAAATTCTTCAGCGTGTTCACATTGCATACTCTTTCACCCTGCTTGCATCCTGATGAATCAACAGTTGAATTCCTGTTAAAGGAAAGGAGACTCAAGTGAGGATCCCGAATCCTGACAGGCATCAACTTGCAAGTGGTTGGAAAGTGCAAAGGAGTCAAGGTATCACTTAATAATGGATGGAAGAGGAGGGATCAAGGGCAGAAGGGATTGTGGTAAGCTTATTTCAATTGCAGGTTTTAGCCATCTGAGACTCCAGGGTGGGAAGAACCTCCCAGGGATCAATCAGTTCATCCCTTTGCCTCTGGGCAGAACCACACCTAGGTAATTCCAGACTGATGAGATGCTACTTCCTTTAAGATGACTATGCCATTGGGCTGACCAAAAATTACTTCAACTAGAATTACTAATGACTCATGCACTTCAGAGTCATGATGTGGTCGTTTATAGCTTAATTAGCACCTTTTAAACCACATCTATTTTACTACATTTCTCATTGTCAGTTAGTTACAACTAATGAGAAAACCCTAAGTCATAAACAATTGCATTGTTTCCAGTATTAAAAAGGGATAAGCCTGACACATTGTGCTGGCTTCAGAAATCGTAGTGGGATTTGTTTCAAACAGAGATGAACTATATAAAAACACTCAAACATTGAACCCTGCCAGACTTTAAAAAACAAAAGAGAATTAATCAGTTATATTTTATTAGAAAGTATTAGAAGACCCTGATAAACGGATTTATTCTAAAACAGATGCACATGGGGCGCCTGGGTAGCTTAGTCGGTTAAGTGTCCGACTTTTGCCTTAGGTCATGATCTCACGGTTTGTGGGTTCGAGCCCCACGTCGGGCTCTGTGCTGACTGCCAGCTCAGAGCCTGGAGCCTATTCAGCCAGCTCAGAGCCTAGAGCCTATTTCAGAGTCTGTATCTCCCTCTTTCTCTGACCCTCCCCTGCTCACGCTGTCTCTCTCTCTCTCTCCCTCTCTCTCTCTCTTCTAGAAATAAATAAAAATATTTTAAAAAATAAAATAAAATAAAACAGATGCACATGAAAAAATACTTTCACTTAAATAAGGAAAAGCTAAGGTTCCAGTATTATTACATATGTTAAAAATGTTTAAAATAGGAAAATAGGATAGTTCAATTTCTATATCTGTCTCCCATCTATCATCTATTATCTATCTACATTTATAGTATTTAAAAAATTTTAAGCTAAATATTGCTTATTTTTCTTTTTTCTGCACCCTCACAAATATTTTGCCATATTTATTAGTTGATTTATTTAAATGGTAGACTTCGTTTTTCATGAGCAGTTTTAGATTTTCAGAATTCTCAGATACTCACTTACTCTTCCTGACACTAACGCTTTTGGTGTTTTGGATCTGGGGCATTCTAATAGGTGCACAATGGTATCTCATGGTTGTTTTATTTATTATTTATTTATTTATTTTTGAAGGAGAGAGAGAGAGACTGAGATAGATAGATAGATAGATAGATACATACATACATACATACATACATACATACATAGAGAGAGAGAAAGAGTGAATGAGCAGGGTAGGGGCAGAGAGAGAAGACACAGAATGTAAATTAGGCTCCAGGCTCTGAGTTGTCAGCACAGAACCTGATGCAGGGCTTGAACCCGTGAACCACAAGATCATGACCTGAGCCAAAGTCAGATGCTTAACTAACTGATCCACTCAGGTGCCCCACTCATGGTTGTTTTAATTTGCAATCTCTTGATAATCAGAAGGCAAACACATTTTCATATGCTTTTTAGTTATTAGTATATCTTCTTTGGTGAGGTGTCTGTTAGATATTTTGCCCATTTTTGAAAGGGTTGTTTGTTTTCTTGTCGAGAAGTGTAATGTATAGATTGGCCTTTCCTGTTATAGTGCTTAGGTATGTATTGGGGAGGAAGAACTCTCTAGTCCTATGGCTAGGTCTGCGTCTTGGTGGGCCAGCCTGTGTCCTCTGGGTTTTGTCTTCATCAGTGCTTCTCATTCCCTCTTCTTCAACCTTCTTTGGTGGATAGGATAGGCTGTAGGGAGCTGGAGTTGGAGATTTCCCTCCGAACGCCCTTAGGCCAATTGGGTTCTGATAAAACCCCAGTAGGTAACACTTTGGTAAAATAGTTCCTCTTGAAGACAGGCTTTGTTAAGAACAGAAGACTCTGGGCATATTTCAAAATGTCTACTCTCCCCCCATCCTGCTGAAGCTTCTGGCAATTTTTTTTTTTCCTCAGATCTTCACTGTGAAAACCTGGTAGGGTTTCTGCAGTTGAAACTCACAAAAGTGTGGGGCTCCTACAAGACTGAGTCTCCATAGCATTTTTAACTCAGCCTTTTCCACCTCAAACCTTCAGAAATTTGTCAATCATAATTTAGGTATTTCTACCCTAGTACTGGTTCCCACAAAGTTTTCTGCTCCTTGGTTTCTGTTAAGGTAAGTTTCTACCTAGTTCTTTAATTTTAGGGATATCTACTCATTGTGTGACCTGAATTCCCTGACAAAGCTAAGAAAGGTTGTTGATTTTTAAGCTGCTCAGGACTTTTTCTTGTTTGATGACTAAAGTGACAACCTCCATGTTCTTTGCAGGCTGAACGAGATCCCAGATGTCCCTCAAATAGTTCTTTTTTAATGCTCACACTTAGAAGCTCAACCTGGTCTTCCATCAGTCTGGTTAATGGTCTCACACTCATACTTGCTGTTTTCACATCCTCACAAAGACTTTTAAATCATGTTATTTTCAGGGAGCCTGGGTGACTCAGTTGGTTAAGCGTCTGACTCTTGATTTCACGTCAGGTCATGATCTCAGTTTGCAAGATCGAGCCCCAAATCCGACTCCCTGGTGGCAGCATGGAACCTGCTTGGGATTCTCTGTCCTTCCCTCTCAGCCCCCTCTCCTTTTCTCTTCTCAAAATAAACTTTAAAAAAACATGTTATTTTCTTGTAAACAGTAATTATTTTTTAAGTTACTATGAACTGACAATTCCATAGAAAATCTTACCATCATTGACATGCATTTTTGTCAATCAACATCATTAAGATACTTTAATAATATCAAAGCCTCAGGGTATCTCAAAGTGATGCATATCTTCTCTGAGTGAGTTTAAATTTCCCAATTTTTTTATTAAATACGTCTGCCCTATAAATCCATCAGAGACATAGAAGCTCTCCAATCACACATAAAACTCAGTCTGAAACTATTAACTAACCTGAATTAGTGGATTTATAAGTCTACAGTAAAATCGTAACCATGATATAGTGAAAAATGAGAATATAAAACTATTTATTTCCTACTGAGTTGTCAGTTCCCTTACTTCTCTGATTGATCACTTAGATTGTTGCAGCTGCTAATTGAATTATATTTTAGAACATATACTCTTTATTTGCATTAGTGGAAACCATGAGCCATATAGACCATGATGTAATTGATGACACACCTAGTTTTCCTTCTTATAAATGACTTTTTAATTTTGGCAATCACATAAATATAAATACATGTACACAGATTTTTTTTTAATTTCTTTTTGTAATTATAGTCTCTCTGTCAGCACTTCTTCCAAAAGCCTGTTTTTCTCAGCTGGACTCTCACACCTCTACACTCACTTGACCAGTGAGGATAATAAATATGATGTAGGGCTCAAGGTTATGCCCCCTTCTGTTCTGTCTTTCCATTTGTGATAAAAAAAAAAAAAAGAAATGATGGTAGCTTTATCTAAAACGTACTAAGTAAACATCAAACAAACAAAAATGACTAATTAGTTGACTTAATGAGCAAGGCAAAAATAGCAATTCTTTCTCTGTTCCTTGCCCCCTACTTAGGCCATTAATAATCCACTTTTAAACATGTGATGAGGAGAACAAGACCTTTTATCTAAATGACTAATTTAGAAAGCTATTTTTAGAATGCTTGCAAAATGCCACGCATACGTTCAGTCACTGCCATATTTAATTGTCACCGTAGGTCCGGCTAGAGGGTAAGACATTATAGAGGTACTTCAAGAGGATTTCCAAGTTACAAATTGGTAACATAACTTATAATTTTTCTTCAAACTTCTATCTTCCATTAATGGTCAGATGAAAGAAATGAACCCAAAGCAGAATATATGGAACAACTAAAATTGTAGAAATATAGACATAAGATAAGAAGAGATTCTGTCTTCCTGTACAGAAGTCATTGACAGTCAACAGGAAAACTGTTAGCTGAAAGCAAATCATGTACTAAAATGAGTGTGAATATACATTTTTTATTTAAAAGTTTTAAAGTTTATTTTGAGAGAGATTGAGTGCATGCATGTGCACACACACACATGCACAAGTAGGAGAGGGGCAGAAAGAAGGAGAGACAGAATCCCAAGCAGGGTCCAGGCTATCAGCACAGAGCCAGATATAAAGCTCAAACTCACAAGCTGTGAGATCATGACCTGAGCTGAGATCAAGAGTTGGATGCTCAACCGACCGAGTCAGCCAGGCATCCCTGGTTACATGTTTTTATATATAATTTAATAAAGAGTAGCTAACATCTCTGATTTTATTACTGGTAAAAGAGAAGCTACCTTTGTGTGCGGGCGCTTATGTGTACTATCAACACCTATGAGACAGATAACCAGTAAAGAAACTTAGGGATGTCCAAGATTTATGGTTTGTACCACAAAGTTTTGCTGTGGCGGGCAGTGAGTGGCATAACTGAGCTATTGACTGCTGACAATCCCTTTGGTCTGTGGAATTCCAAAGGGTTCACTTGAAATAAAATCTTTTTTCTTGGAGCCAACAAAAAGTCTTTATATTAAGATAGATCGAACCAAAAGACATTCAGCACAGCTAACCTTGAGTCGTTTGGTTCAGCCTTGAATACTGCAGGGCAGATCTCCCCTGGAGCTATGCTTTGGACTTTTTCAGAAAACCAAAACAAAACAAAATCATTCTGTCCACTTTGCTGATGGTTTTTTTGTCAGCCTGACCCAGGCACGTGTGACACATGCGATTGTTGTCCATAAAGGCAAGTCCCTTTCTCCCCTGTTACCATGTCCATTACCTGGTTTCCCTCACCCCTGCTCTGCCTGTGTCTGGATTGCTCCTGCACTAATCTCATTTTTGAGTCTTTGATAATAAAAGAATCACAGCGAATGCTTACTTAATGTTCATTATATGCCAATCTCCTAAGCATTTTGTAGGTATAAACTCTTTCGAACTCCGTGGCAATCCTATGAGACAGGTGTAGTTATTATCACCTTTTTTATGAGTATACAAGATGAGCAACCATCCGAGGTAGGTTCTATTATTATATCCATTGTATAGGTGTAGGTACTACTAGTGTCTCCATTTTACAGATGAGCATACTATAGCACGGAGTGGTTAAGCAAACTTCACAAATGTCACACAGGGTGGCACATAACAAAAGCAGGCTTTGAACCCAGATGTTCTGTCTCTTGGGTTTCTGCTCTCAACTATTTTACCATCAACCCTCAAGCATGCCTTGGATGTGGTTGGTTCATGACTGTTGTGGCTTTGACTTTCAGCTTCTCTGATGGACTTGATTTGGCTCTTGATGTTCTTTTCCTATGTGAAGTCCATTAAAAACCACCATCTTAAAAAAATACCAGTCTTTTGCCTCTTCACTGATATAAACAATTGTCTGTGTGATAAATATGTGTGCTTGTGTACATGCATGTGTATGAATATGCATAGGATTAAGGTTGGGGGTGATATGGGATCTTAGAAAGCTACCTCTTACAAATACCAAGCACTCTCATAAACAGCGATTGAAGAGCATCAAAGAATATTCCACCCTTCCCAGCCCAGAGTTCAACTCAAAAAGTCTGTAACATGGTCTTGGTGAGTTTTTCCTCTCAAAGCAGATGTAGCTGTGGATTTCCCCGTACTCATACATAGATCACCTGATGTGTCTGCAGTGGAGGTTAAACATAAAACCTGGGAGAAAGTTCTGGCCCAGTGAGAAAGTTATTTAAGGCTCTTTGAGAAGTTAAATAAAAATATGTAAATAGAGAATATTGTCCAACTTTGCCTCGTTTTATGTGGTTTTAATTTTCAGTTTTATTCACAATTTGTCACCCGGTCAAGAGGTCTGCAAATTCAAATCTTGTTGAGTACAATAGCAAAAAGAAAAAGAAAGAAAAAAAAAAAAAAAACACTGAAAAATCTGCACCTATAAGTTGTAGCATATTCTCTCTCTTAAATTTATCTCCCTTGTGCTTAGGTGAAAAAATAAAGCCAAAGAAGCCAGGTAATGACGTTTTAAGTAATCTAAAATAATGGAAATGTGATGGTTTGCTGGCATTTATAAAATACTTTAATGATGATTCAAAGCAGAGATATGCAGAGAAATATGGCTTAGCATTTAAATAAGATAATTCCATTATAATTAACCTATGTAGAGCACTTAGTACCTTCTAGGCACTATTCTAAGTGCTTTATATTTCTTGACTCATTTATTCTTTGTAACAAGCCTACTAGGGAGATTTCATTAGCTCTGTGTTAAGAAGACACAATGTGCTCCAGCTAGAAGGGAGGAAAGTCAAGTTGGACACCCTTCAGCACAGCTCTGAGACCAGCTCTTAACCACTATAGCTTCCATTGCCTTCTCTGCGACCTTCAAACATTGATGCTGGAGGGAAGATTCTCCACTCTCTGTTTCTATAAAAGGGAAGGAACATGAAAGTTTGAGGGAAGAGCCTTCAGCAGACCTGTGCCTTCACTCACCTTGCCCAGGGCGGGAGGAATGATGTGCTTACCTTGAGTCAGGCAGCAGGAACTCAGTTCTCTCTAGGCTTATTCCTTTTCAGAACTAGCCTCTCCACAGGCCATTTCCCTTCCCAGCTCTTCTTGTGATCAGGTCAGCTGGGCTATGTTGAGGGAGGCCTCAGGCCGTCCAGAACTCCTGCTGATGATAGATGTGGGAGAAAAAAATAGCAGACTCATCTAAAGCTGCATTCTGGAATCAGCTTGATTATTGACATTGTGCTTTCCCTGTGCTTACAAACTATGTCTATTTCTCAATTGGTTCTAATCTGGGAGCTAAAAGAAAGGGACCTAAACCTTAGTACGCTTCTTCCATAGTCCTCTTGTCCTTGACTGTGTTCATTCTTCTGGACGAGGCATTCTTGGCATTTGAGTAACAAAAACAAATATTTATCTGTGGATTTGGGGGTATGGTGTAAAGAAGCCTGTTGGGTCTGTGTTCTCTAAATCAGATAAGAGTCCTGAATGATTCAGCTTGGTTCAATGGAGTTCTCCATTGGACTGTCAGCCCAAATGGTAGTCAGGGGGATCATTTTCCCAGTGAATGCCTTGCGTTTGATTTCTTCAGGGACCTCATGTGTAGGGCAAGGCGGAGAGGGACCCTATCTTTTCTTTCTTAGAGACAGAGTAAAAGATGAGCATAACCACTGTAAAGAAGAAGTAAAAAAGAAGAGATAATCCAGTGCCAATGGACTTTTGTCTCCCTTGCTGCCTTCAAATCTTCTCAGTGGGAGGAGGCTTTTCTCATAGAAACTCAGACATGAAATCTCAGGTGGATGCATGTTTTTTATGCTCACTTGTAGGTAATAAAGGTCCTATGGTCTCTTTAGTTAAGCAAACAAAGTTCAATTTAGTAATTACAATTGTTCAATATAATGTATGAATATTTACTATAATATTCATTTAGGGAAAGATTTTCTTTTCACTCAGCAGAAGCTGCTAGGTTGGAGCCCACTGTCTCTTCAGAAAGCTAACTGCTGTCTCTATCGCTCACCTCTCCACCACACCCTTTTGGACCGTCTCCAGGATTAATGCAGAGGGAGAGGCCAAGGAGAAAGATAAGAAATGAGGAAGCTTCTTACCTACCTGGCAATGTGGATCTGGCTTCACATTCTGTGGTCCTGGCAGGGATTCAAACCAATCTCCTATCGCGGGTGCCTTCTTGAGTTTCTCAACTTTCCCGCTGGAATATCCAACTGTAGTTTCCACGATCTGGACAATGTATCCTTCTCTTGTTATTGGAACTCCCATCAGACTCTGATTTCTGATGGTCCTTTTATACCAGCTCTCTTGTCATTCCTATCACCCCTACAGACGGCCTTCTTAAGGAATGTCAGGTGGCTGTGTCTATATGGTCCACTTCTATATTATGAGCAAGACTCAAGCATTATGCAGAAGTGTAGATAACTTCAACACAGCTTAACATCTCTTCTCCTGTCATACTGTTTCTAGCAGAAAGCTAAAATTCTTGCCTTTAGAGTCCTTAGGATTTGTCAGGCTCATGCTCAGTACATACCTTCTAATGCCTGGAATCCACCTCAAGCTCTCTGGGTGGCTCTGTTGAAGTTTATGCCTTGCACTGAGAGGCAAAGTGTTTGGATGGAGAATAAACTTGCAGTACTTCACTGATTCCCCAAGGGTTTCTTGAGAAAGGAAAAAACACAAGTCTCTTCTGACCAACATAACTTGGTCATGTTGTATATATGATATGGATGATATCTTATATACTTTCTATTTTCACTGTTTTTCAGCCACCTATTTTGAAATACAGTAAAACCTTGGTCTGTGAGCATAATGCATTGTGGAAACATGATTGCAACCCAAAGCACTTGTATATCAAAGCAAACTTCAAGAACCATTGGCTCAGTTGTGATCATGTGATATTCAGCTTCTTGTACAACTCGTATTTCAAGACATCATTTATCAAGTTAAAATTGATTAGAAATGTTTGCTCACCTTCCAGAACACTCGCAGAACAAGTTACTTGCAATCCAAGATTTTTATTAGTACTTATAAGACTTCCTGTCTTCTTGCTCCTGGTGTTGCCTTGATGAAAACATTCCAGTTAACATTCAGTTCCATGAGCTTTCACTGAGGACAGAAAAGAGAAGAAAAAGAAAGGAGGGACAGTTTTTCTTTAGAAACCACCACTGGCAATGTGAACAAATAGAATTCCCCTTTCCTTATCGCAATGGAGGACAGAGAAGAAGTGAAGAAAGAAGGTGGAAGCTTCCTTATCATCATTTTTGGCTGCAATGTGCTCCTAGGTAGGAAAATGCAGAGAGAAAAGGATGCCGTACAGCTTGACAGAGTGATGATTTTCTACTCAGTAGCCATTTTTCTCCTTTCACACTAACGGGCTTGATTTTGATGGAGACAACAATAAGCTCAGTTTAGGGAAAAAAAATTAAAACTATGTATTTTCTAAACATATTGACAGATAGGGTGGGCAATGAAATCTAAGTGGTACTTGTTGACTGGGGTGTCTGGAATTGCTGCCTGAGAGAGAAGTGGCTCATCCATTGGCACTTCACTCTTCCTTCTGGCCTGAAATGCCAGCAACATATCCCCAAGGTTGGAGCTGCCATCTTGAAACGATGATTTGATAACCAAAAGAATCATGGAGACCTCTGAGTTGATGTTCCTGAGCTATAAACACTCACTTCCAGATATGTTGCTATAAGAGAAAACGTTAACCCTCATTTGTTTAAGTGAGTGTCTTTAGGTCTCTATTATAGCCAAAATAATTTTTAAAAATTTTTTGACGTTTATTTATTTTTGAGAGAGACAGAGCACAAGCAGGTGAGGGGTAGAGAGAGGGAGACACAGAATCTCAAGCAGGCTCCAGGCTCTGAGCTGTCAGCACAGAGCCTGACGTGGGGGCTGAGCTCAAAAACCATGAGATCATGACCTGAGCTAAAGCTGGAAGCCTAACCAACTGAGCCATCAAAACGCCCCCCAAATTTCATTCTTAAATCATATATTAACTGTATAGTTGGGAGCAGGTTTCATAACCTCTCTAGACCTGTTTCCTGATTTGTAAGATGGAAATCTTACAAGTAGCATCTCAGAAATATTTTAAAAATTAGAAAGTATTACACACAGAGAGATTTTAGCAGAGTTGCTGATGTACTGTGGTGAATAAGTGGTAAATAAATGTAAGTTACATTGCTTATCTTCATATAAATGTGGATATTCCTTAGTCCAACATAGACTCTAAATCAGGCTGTGGCTGAAGGAAGTAAGGTATCTTAAGAAATCACTGCAACAACCTTAGAGTTTTTCTTATCAATTTGAATTTTCAAATTTAGAAGAAAGGAAGATGCACTCAGGTAATAAACTTTGGAGCCAAATCCATGTTAATTACTTCTATATAACAGGAGTGGGTTATTCAGATGAAAGATGAACTCATATCTTAAGTTTAAGATTAAGGGGTTTACAGTGCAGAGCTTGCCGTCTCTCTCTGCCTCTCCTCTGCTTGTTCGCTCTATAAATAAATAAATAAATACACTTAAAGAAAGAAATTATAGGGGTTGTTTTAATTCATTATAATTCAAGGGGATTTTATAATGTCCCTATTTAGTTTTGTGATTGCCAGATGTGCTGTTCCAAACTTTTATTTATAACTAAAAATTTCATCTTCTAACAGATGTACATGACAACAGATGGCAACTGCCCTGGTTGTGGCCACATAGATTAAAATATATGCATATGTGTGCATGTGTGCCCATGAATATATGCCTATGAAGTCTTATTTTGAAGTGAGATCAATTTTCTATTAAAACATAACAGAGGCAACTTATGGGAGAAGGACTCAAAAGTAGGGGAAGACAGTGACTTTTTATTAACTATTTATGGTCACCAATCACAGCTGAAGCAAATCCTAGTTCTCTCCTGAGATTTGGTCATTCATTTTATGTTTTCTAAAAGAATCTCCTTAAATCTTTATCTGGCTTCATATTCCTCCTGAAGTTCTAACCGTGGAAACTTCAGGTCTAAGATTTTACATTTTATGTAATCTTGGAGTCAAAAGCTTCTTAAGGCTGACCTCTGCAGAACTCCCTCTTCCTAAATACTGCCTATAGCAGGGACCTGTCATCTCACTAGGCAACTCTTGTCAAAAGTGGGAAAAGTTTATAGTGGAAAAGGTTACGCGTCACTGCCATGAACTCATGCAAATCCCCACAATGCCTCCTCCTTCACCTCTAGGCCACCTAAAGATTCATATGTAGATATTTGATTCTTTCATAAGACACAAAAAAGATTATGACTCAGTTATTACATTTTATTCAATGTGGTTCTTAGGTTCTGTTAAAATGAAATTTGAATTTTTCATCGGTGCCTAAGTTACCGTATAAAGAAGCATGGCACCTGGCTTTAGAGAACTCTGACTAGGCTTGTGTAGTGGGTCCAGGGCAAGACCCTATGCCATCACACCGAGTTCTGCATTGGGTTTGGATTATGCCCTCATGTCCCCATATTGAAATTCTTAATAATTTTTTTTTGAACAGGGGCTCAGCATTTATTTTGCACTAGACCTTAAAATTATGTGGCTGGTCCTGGGCTCAGCATTTGAATAATTTTATTTAGTTAGAGCTCTAATTCTTCATATAAATTGATATTCCAGAAGCTTCATCTTCCGGCAGTATTGGTCCCCAATGGACTTTCCTCTTGATTTCAGTAATCCAATATTGCATTAGCAAAGTCCCTAGGGTTTGGGATTTATACCAGTGCTTTATAATTGACTTTGTCTTTTACAGTAAAAATAAAGTTGGTGTGCCTTCATATTCTTTAAAACTACCATATATATGGAAACATTGTATTTTATAGATAGTCTCCCCAAATCTACATAAGCCATGTTTCTCTTCTTTCTTCTACTCATGTAAGAGTCATGATCCCTTGCAACTCAAAACTTAACATATAGCAATATAATCAGTGTTTTAAAAACATATAATAATGAAATTTTTTTCATCTGATGTAATAGAATCTCTTTGATGCAGACTCTGAACAGATTGTTTAAACTGAGATTGAATTTGGATCTTGTAAGTTTATGGATTCTTGAAGTACTGTAAGTGGGACACAGTATTTGAATGGGAAGAACAGCTGAAATGCTAAAAATGATATGCTTTTTAATGCACAGAGGGTTAATATATGACCGTTAAGTACAGAGATCAATTGCAAGTTTCTGTTTTCTTTCAACCAGTTCCTGAGTAAGATAGATGTGTTTCTCAGAAAATATACAGTGTACATCAATGTCACTAAAGTAGTGTATGTCTGCAATGGCTTCGAGACGCTGATATTCTAAAGAAGACTAAGCATTAATGCAATTTAATTATTATGTGCTATACTTTTTTATTAAGTTTCAGGTAATGTCAATTATTTAAAGTGACTGCATTTATTCACAGATCTCTTTCAGTGAAAACCATTCTGAGCTAACACGAACAAGAGGTAAACTATAGGTAATCCTTTGTTTGTACTATATCATATTTTTATTTTGATCCCAACATGGTGTTGATTTGCTTTTTACTTGTTTTTTTATGTTAAAAATGTTTAATATCTCCTTTTAAGCTCTATTTTCTGTTCTCGATCAATTGCATGTTCGTTCCTTATAGTTGACTTTTTTTTTTCCATTTTTGTTCTTTTCTCATTTTTCCCCTTTTCTTCGGCTTCCAGTGAACTTCACCCTTTTTAGCTCATTCATCTCCTGACAATGCTCCAGACTCCAAAACTTAATAATTTCTGCTCTCCCAGAAGAGAGGTAAAAGGCAGATGTTTTTCATCCTTAAGACCATAATTCCCTTTGCTTTATATTTAGGAGCCCATATTTGCTACCACTCACAGTTAAAAGATTCCAAACAACACCCCTGCATTAAAGAACAGTTTTATTATCTTACTCTCTGTGATCTCTAATTGACCTTTCTAATTTGCTCCATTCTCTAAAAAGTGTTCCTTTTGTGAGTCATACATCCCTTCTGAGACTCTGATTGCTTCTTCCTCATTTACAAACACTGCATGCAATTTCAGAAGGTCCACAGGCCCTTGAGGCCAGATCATGAACCGAATATTATGAACACCTGCTCTAATTTATCAATTTCTATGTTATGGATGTTGCACTGTGTGTAGTTTTCCTAGTATTATTCACTTTTTCTTACCTACCTTTCCTTTCGACTCTGCACCTTCTTTACCACACCCTTTCCTTTCCTTTCCTTTCCTTTCCTTTCCTTTCCTTTCCTTTCCTTTCCTTTTTTCTTTTTCCTTATTTCTTTTCTTTCTTTCTTTCTTTCTTTTTGTAAGAATGTACCTTTCATTTTCAAGTTCCATTTCTAGAGTTACCCAAAAGTATAGTTTTTGTTTGTTTCCTGGCCTATTTTTTTTTTTATCATATTGACTTCTCTTTCTTTTTAATTTTTAAATTTATTTTTGAGAGAGACAGAGACAGAGACAGAGTGTGAGCCAGAGAGGGACAGAGAGGGAGGGACACACAGAAGCCAAAGCAGGCTCCAGGCTCTGAACTGTCAGCACAGAGTTGGACACAGGGATGGAACTCATGAACCACGAGATCATGACCTGAGCTGAAGTCAGACACTTAACCGACTGAGCCACCCAGGCACACCTCCTACTGACTTCTTATAAATGAAACAAAATAAATATATACTCTCATTCAATCAATATGATTTTAGTAACTGTATATGCTAGACATCATGAAGTGTGTAAAACTAAACCAGAAAGAATTTTCCTCGGGGCGCCTGGGTGGCTTAGTCGGTTAAGCGTCCGACTTTCGCTTGGGTCATGATCTCGCGGTTCGTGGGTTCGAGCCCCGCGTCGGGCTCTGTGCTGACTGCCAGCTCAGAGCCTGGAGTCTGTTTCAGTCTGTGACTCCCTCTCTCTCTGACCCTCCCCTGCTCACGCTGTCTCTCTCTCTCTCTCTCTCTCCTAGAAATAAATAAAACATTAAAATAAATAAATAAATAAATAAATTTAAAAAAAATAAAAAAAAAAAAAAAGAATTTTCCTCTAATAATTATATTAGGGTTAATTGAGAATATTGATATTGCTAATCACTAATATTAACATAATATATTTTATTTTCTAAGAACTCTGCTAAATGTGTCATTACTATTCTTCATCCTTTCATCCTTTTCTTTTCTTTTACTTTTTAAAAATTCTTCTGATTCAACAAGTAAGAGAAAACAAATCAAAAGAGGTTAAGTCTTGCTCAAGGTCACAACTAGAAAACTAATGGAACCTGGTTTCAAACACAGATTTCACTTACTTCAGAGATGCTTCTAATGTCTACCCACATCTTAGTGTCTACCTCTCACTTAGCATAGTAGTAGAAGTATTTTTGGATTTATAGATTTATCCATCCATCCATTCATCCATCCAACAGCCCATCCACCATTCACATATGCATACTTCATATAAGGCAGAATAGAGAAAATTTGTAGGATGTATATAAAATTCTGTGGTAATTAGGGGAAGCCAGGAATTACTTGAACCTTTCTTCATGGAAGAAGTGGAACTGAAACATGGCATGAATGATATCTGAGGCTAAATAGGGAATAGAATGGGCAAACTGTGAGGGCAGATGAACTTGCAGAAATGTATGCATGGGAAGTGATTGACAGTTCAACGTAGCTTGAGTGGAAAGTGTGGAGAGTAGGATTAGCAGAGAAAACACACATTGAAAAGCCTTGCAGGCTATATACCAGAGATCTTTGAATTCCAGCCCTCAGCGTCTGAACTTATTTTAGCAGTAGCGGATGATGGAGGATTCTAAACAGAAATGGGACATAATCAGAGCTATGATTTTATTTTATTTTTTTAAGTTTATTTATTTTGAGAGAGAAAAATCATGAGTGAAGAGGGGCAGAGAATCTGACAGTGGGTCTCTAACCCATGAACTATGAGATCATGACCTAAGCCGAAGTCAGATACTTATCCGACTGAACCACACAGCCACCCCCACGAACAATGCTTTTAGGAGATGGATCTGGCTGACAAGAATGGGAAGACTTACAATGGGTAGAGACTGTAGGTATGTGCTCATTCTTTTGGTCATGGTTATGAAATTAAGACACAAACAGGGGTGCCTGGGTGGCTCAGTTAGTTACACTCCTAACTTCATCTCAGGTCATGATCTCACAGTTCGTGGGTTCAAGTCCCACATCGGGCTTTGTGCTGACAGCTCAGAGCCTGGAGCCTGCTTCAGATTCTGTGTCTCCCTCTCTCTCTGCTCATGCTCTCTCTCTCTCTTTCTCTTTCTCTCAAAAAATAAAGAAATATTAAAATTTTTTTAAAAAGGCACAAATGATAGCCTTATTTATGGAGAGAGGCCCTCTGAAAGGGAGAATTAAATAACAAAGACTAAGAGTATTGAAACCTGAAACTTCTCTGGCTACTCCATGAGTTCTATTCTTTTATGCAAGGGTAGTTTACACATTCACCTCTGTTCACGTTTTTTCTTTCTCCTTTGTTTTGCATTCTCTCTTATAGGGATTGCATTCTAAGGGCCTTTTTTTAACTGGGCCCTCTTCAACCATTGTATTTTTGATGTTGTCTCTCTTCCACTCAATTTACCAGCCACTGCTTTCATCCTTCTTATGGCCCTATGTTTAGGATTGTTTTAACTTCCCTTGAAAAGAAGTTAGCGTCATTGCTATCTCCTGAGCGTTACCTGAGATGGGCCCACCTTGCCCCTTTTTTCACCATTATGTGCCATTTATCCTCTAAATGTTTCAGAGATCTCCATGCACTGATGCATTACATGGGTAATGTGACCTCTACATGGGCCTTCACACTTAAGGGCTCAAATTTGAGACAGACTGCGTGTGTGGATGCAGGAGGTTAGGCCTAATGATGACTGTGTGGGGATAAAGACAGTCCCTGCCCTTGCTAGAAATGGAAAGTTGACTGGTCCAACCAGAGCAGAAGGCTCTGATTCTCTCAGCAACCAGGCAGTTCTGGAACAGAGAAAGAACAAGACTTTTAGGATCTTTAGTAAGTATGGGTGCATGAGTGGTGATGAAGAAGAAATAGAATTTTTTGAAAAAGATAACAGCAACCATAAACTCGCACAAATTGGTACTGAATGATTTCCCAAGAAAGCCGTAATTTGTGTGGGCTTCTTGTTTGCTGAGGGGTCAGATCTTTTTAAAGTTAAGTGCCAGGATCGTCAGCCTTATTCTTTTTGCTGTATTCTCACATCTCTTCTTTTGTTGGACTTGGACACTCTGTTCATCTGTCGAATGAAATACCACGCATGCATTATTTCAAGATCTTGTCACGCACTCTGAAGTTTCATGGGGACCACATCTCCTTGGCCAACCCAGAAGAAAAAGGGGTGACTTCTCTAATCTAGATTTCCTTTAGCCGATGGTAGGATAGTTATCTCCATGATTTCTAGAGGGCTGTGCTGTTACTTGCCTAAAGAGACTTGATTTTCATGAAAAGCATTATTACATTATTGGCATTCATTATCCTTTTAACTTGTTTTATTCCTTTTTTTCCCTATATAGTATGACACTTGGACATTTGCTTAGAAATCTCTCTCTTTCATGCAAAGGGAATTGCTTGAAGGGTTTTAAAGAGTTGCCATGCAATTGCACTCTCTCATAAATAAACATCGAATTCTATAAGATGTTTTATGTCTTAACCTGTTCACTCTGTCCCTGTATCTTATCTCTCATGTCAAGCAGAGGGGGAAAAGGCAGACATACCAGGAAGAACTTGAGGTCCATATGGTAGGAAATAGGTGTTAAATGGAAACCCTAATCCTAAGACTGAAATGATAAAAGATGTTTAGAAACTGGATTACCTACTTTTCTTGCAAAACAGTTAATAAATTTATTACATGCAACAAATAAGTAATAAGTTATAATAGTTCTCCATTAAACCTAGACAACTTCTCCCTCCAAATGTTTTCTCTTCTTGCCTGCCTTTCCTCGAAACAACATTCTTACTAATGCAGCTGACTGTGAATGACATTAATGAAAATATTTGGAGCCCAACTGGATGAGATAGTGAGGTCTGCCTATTTGAAATGGTACTGTGGAGAAAAACACTCTCACCATTTGTCTGAACAAAAGCCACATTCCTATTGGTCACAGGCAGTCTGACTAGGCTTAAAGTTATAAAATGAGACGTTGAGGATTATGGTTTATAGTGTCCATATGTCTAAACTTTTGTGAATCCATTGTTAAAATATTAATGTTTATATGTTCTGATAACAAAGGTCATTTAGCCTATAAATATTTCTTTAAATAGCCTGAAAAAAGACCAGTGAAAATGTCAGTTTCTCTTTGAAAAATTTGGAAAGGTACAGAAATTTACTATTATTAAGAGTCATTAATTATTGTTAACAATGATACTAGCGACAGTCAAACTTGATGGAAAGCACAGGTGTTATGACTTTGTAACTGTCCCTAAAAATTATATATAGATTATATACTTGAAACTTGAGTAATTTGAGCTCAGTTTCTGGCAAATTCTCTTAAATCAAGATTCCATTTAAAAGAGTTCTTTGATTTTGTTGTCAAATATCAGCTACTCAATATAGATTAAGAAGGCGATTTATTTATTTTATTTTTTTAAAAATGTTCATTTATTTTTTAGAAAATAGGGGGACAGAGGACCCAAAGCAGGCTCCGTGCAAGCCCGATGGTGGGGCTTGAACTCATGAACCATGAAATCATGAGCTGATGTTGGACAGTCAGCCTACCGAGCAACCTAGGCAACCCTTTAATTTTTTTTTTTTAAGTAGTCTTCACACCCAGCATGGAGCCCAACACAGGGCTTGAACTCAAGATTCTGAGATTAAATGTCAAATGTTCGACCAACTGAGTCATCCAGATATCCCGGAGAAGACTTTTTAAATATAATTGATGAATTAAACTGATATTTACATAAGTCATTAAAGATCAATAAAACTAATAGTTTTGGGTGAAGTAATTAATAAGAGCACTTATGAGCAGTATGTTTGCTAATTTACACCAGTTCCACAGTATTCCTGATAATCTAAGAAAATGAGAATTTAAGAAAAATATAACCTATGTCTATAGATCAGATCACATTTTGAATGAATAATTCCAATTGAGAAAAATTCTCACAGGTGCTATATCATCAATACTTTTAAATATTTTAAGTCATAGAATAGGCTGTTTCTTCCCCATCTTCTTACTACTATTTTCTTAAGTTTATTTATTTTGAGAGAGAAAAAAGAGAGCGCAGGGGTGGGGCAAAGAGAGAGGGAGAAAGAATCCCAAGCAGGCTTTGCACTCTCAGTGCAGAGCTGGACTCATGGCTTGATCTTACAGAACCATGAAATCATGACCTGAGCTGAAATCAAGAGTCGGACACTCAACAGACAGAGCCACCCTGGTGTCCCCTTACTATTATTATTTGCAGAGCCATTGCTATTATGTTAGTTATTATAATCTAATGTTTTTGTTTCATGCATGCCAAATAATTAAACTTCTTAATGATTGTGATTCTTACTGCATACTTCAAAAATGTTAATGGCTGCAACATCCATTCATAATCTTTCCCATCTCACCCTTCCCTAAGTGCATCATTTTCTCAACTAATTGAGATGATTGCTCTGAATGACTTCCTTTGAGTTATAAGTTAGGTAAAATTGGCCTAATAAAATTTTCCTAAGCCCTTTTTAAAATTTAGGATACACACGATTTAAGGGCTGTTCATTGTTTTCTGTCATTTTAGACAATGTGATTATATACAACCCCTTGGGTTTGGGATTGTCCCCCTTACTAAATATATTTGAAGGAGACTTCCAAAGATAATTTAACTTTTTATTTGCTTGGTGTGTTTGTTGTTTTTCCACACAAGTCACCTCTGAACAGTTGCAATGCAACTCTTTTATGAAGTAAGCTCTCATGTAGTCAAGGTGGAATTCATACATCTCTCCATCTCTCCCCTCTGACTCTCCACTCCACCCCCCTGCCACACACCTTGGGCTACAGAACATGGTCAGAAGGCCACCCATCATTGAGTTTAATTTATTCCAGTCCACCTCATCAGTTGAAGTATTTCCTCAAGGAAGTTTTCATTCAGTTGATGGCCTGAAGGGTTAAGAAAACAGAACCCCATAGTATTACTGAGTTGTTGTTAAGGATGTTTCCAAGGAAACCATACCAGGAATGTTTAAGTGTCTTGTTTCTCCCCAAACCCACGGGAGTGTAGCTTGTTTGAAGTTTTGATGTCCTCTTAATTCCTGCCTCAGCTGCTCTGTGGTAGGGTTTCCAGTGGCTCGGGAACCCATGGCTGGCAGAAGGGCAGGCTCACTGGCCTGCCACGTACTCATTGAGCTCACTTCTGCATCTTCCTTGTGAGGAGGTCAAAGGCAATTTGAAATCAAAGAGAGGTTGACTGTATGTTTTCTTTTTAAAAATTCCTTTTATTTTTTAAATGTTCAATATAGATTATTTTTCTCCAACATTCACATTAGCAGACCATCTGAATATTTCATCAAAAATAAATAATAAATGAATTTGGGCTGCAGAGATCATTAGGAGAGAGAATGTACATGATAGATCATATCATGCTGTTTTACGAGGTGTTTTCAGGGGCACGGGAGGTGGGAGGGACATAGTTCTGTGATTTCCCCTGTTTTAAGTGGCTATAAATAATGTTTAAAGTTATTTCGTTTTTTTGAAATTTTATGTCTCCAAATAAAAATGAAATAATGAAGAATCTGAAAATGACATTCAAAAGTAGTAACTTGATTGAACATGACTTAAAATATTTTCATAATTGGATTTCACCAGACAGTACATCCTTTCAAAATGTTTTCCCAAATGATGTGAAGCCAAGGGCAACTCAAATAATTTTCATTCAAAGTGAATAGGGATGGAAAAAAAAAATCTCTTTTTTCTCTCTCTCTTTCACGTTGTCTCTCTCCATTTCACAGAAAACATGCATATGTATGTATGTACAATAGTTCTTTTTTATATACTCAAAACACCTAAAATTATCCAAATACACACAGATAGGTGAATATTTTTATTTAGATACCATAATTAACCAAGTGATACTTACACACTTTATTTAAAATTTCATTTATTTAAGTAATCTCTCCACCCCTGAGGCTCAAACTTATGACCTCAAGATCAAGAGTCACATGATCTTCTGACAGACCCAGTCTGGCGTTCCTATCATACACACTTCTACCATTATTAAATACGTGCAAAGATTAAGTGAAGCAAATTAAAAATAACACTTCAACCTCTATACTGAGTCAGAAGTATGACCATATTTAATTCCATATGTATAACTGTAATTATATATCTTATCCTACTTTATTTTAATGTGAGTTGTTTTGTATCACAAAACATATATACAAATCATATATACAAATATATATGATATATACGTAAGACACATTTTAAATATACAAATGTGCAATTACTTTTCCTATGTAATAGGTTTGGTTTCTAATTTGCCAGATTCTTCTTTATTCAAGACCTGGTAAAAATTGCTGAAGGAGCACAAAATTGTTGAATTTCACCAGATGTTTGCTGTGGATTTATCTGAGGCACTGCGGCTAAAATATCCAGTTATTATTATCTTTAGTAGACATTGGTAGCTTCCAATAGTGAGGACTGTGGGATTCTCACTTATTTATATCTACTCTGTTCCTAAAACTTGTTGGCTAGAAAATTGTATTTTGTGATTTTTAATTAGAAAAGTGATGTGCTCCCAGCCCACCAAGAATCTCTGACAAAGTCCACTAAACACTATTAAACATATGTGCAAACCCTCCACAGATAACAGCTGCTTAAATGACCAATTCTGCTATTGTTTAACACCATGAACTCAGCAGGTAAGTTTGTGTGCGGTACATAGTGAAGATGGGCAATACGTGATACTGATTATACTTCCTCTGCACTGCAGATTGAACCACACTCAAATAAAGAAGAAACAATTAGGCAAAACTGTTAGAAAGGGGAGAGTCTGTGTTGTATGAATGGAGCTCCGGGTGCTTAGATTCCCCACACAAGATTTGTGCAAGCACAAAAGAGTTTATTAAGGACCGTACACTTCTAAGATGGAAGAGTGTTGGACCTAGAGGCGGCAATTGCCCTGAGGCTACAAGGGATCCTTGTTTTTCATGTGAGCAGGGTGTTGGGCATGCACAGGGTGGGATCTAATGGAGGTTGCTTCCAATCATTTGAGGGACTCTTCCCACAGGTTGGGGGGGGGCAGTTTTTGACCATACAAGGTTTGTGCTTGAACCACCGAACTGCCATGCTGCTTTCCTCCAAGGGGAGGGGGGGTGGGCGGGGTCGTTAAAATCACAGTGCAATTGTATTATAATGAGTCTAAGGGTTACCCTAAGCCAGAAGAGAGGACTTTGTTCTGCACCTGTGGCTCTTGGTCTGTTAGCCCAAATCTTGGAAGCCACAAAGTCACAATGTTGTACCCCGAATCTTATACCTTATAACCTATTTACCACCTACTGTGCCTCCAGCTCACGCCTAACTAATCTACCAATGCCTACTCTAACTAAACCTATATATCAAATGCTGAAACAGTAAAATAAACAATGTTAAGAAAATAACCAAGATGTTTTTTTGAAATATCCTTTGTCTTTTTATAAAACTAATTTTACGCAGGTTGAACTGAGGCAAACTGACTCCAAGGACCAGCACACCAGTCCTTCCTCCACTTTTATGGATTCACTGGAATGAGGGGCAAGGAAAGGCTATGTCCCTTGGATCAGGTTCCCTGACAAGGACTTGAATGCAGGTAGTTCGTTTGGAACCTATCCCAGGAAGTAGAAGTAGGGAAGCAAGGAAAATGAAACAAGGAAGGAAGCCCAGGTAAGAATATGCGATCACAGTCACTGCCATGGGCAAAATCATTTACTTCTCCAGAGAAACTTGCAGAAATAATCTGACAAAAAATAATGGGTGAGAGATTTTCTCCACCACCTGTCAGGTTTCCTGGGTTGAGTTTGGGCTAACGTAGGGTTAGCTGCTCTGCTTTTGCAAGCTGCAGGCCTGTAGTGGAGCCATGGGCTTTTGCTTCCAAGAAGCTCCTGGGCATAAAACCAAAAAGATAAGACTGTGAGATGCTGTGAACACAAGCATCTGAATTGCTGGCCACTGTCGGGGCAGCCAGAGATGAGGTTAAATATGGCTAAGGGTACAGAGGCAGAAAGTCTGAGGTACTGGCTACAACCACATTCTATCAGGGTTTACACTCAAATTACACTGTTCTTGGAACATCCATGCTCTCTCATTCAGTGCATGAGTTTCATTTCAGAGGGCTTTACATTTGCAAGCACAAGCATTCTGACAGCACTCAGATCTAAGTTTTTGGAAAGTGGTAGCTTTCAATCACTAGTAAAGAAAAAGATCTCTACCTTGAGTTTGTGGAAAAGGTCAGACAGCTCTGTTTCAAAATTGGGGCACCTGGGTGGCTCAGTCCGTTAAGCGTCCGATTTCAGCTCAGATCATGATCTCCCAGTTCATGGGTTCCAGCCTCTCATCAGGCTCTGCTGACAGCTAGCCCAGAGCCTGGAGCCTGTTTCAGATTCTGTATCTCCCTCTCTCTCTGAACCTCCCCTGCTCATGCTGTCTCTCTCTATCTCTCTCTTAGAAATAAATAAAACATTAAAAAAATAAATAAAAAACAAAAAACCCCAAATTCTCTAAAATGGTTTCATTTCTCTCATATTTCCTGCAACTACAATGAATTAAGAAATAATTGTGTCGTATATGTGATATAAAGAGAAACATACTTTTCAGTGAAATTAATATATTTATAGCTTTATGTTTTTAATCACTTTTTGAAATTTAAGAAGCATTTAACAAAATTTCCAAGCTGGTTAAAAATCCAGATTACAAAATGAATCTTTTACCAAGAGAGAGATTGTTTTCCTAGTGGGCCCTTGTTATTAGGCTATATTAAAAATTTTTTTTTAACGTTTATTTATTTTTGAGACAGAGCACAAGCTGGGGAGGGCCAAAGAGAGAGGAAGACACAGAATGTGAAACAGGCTCCAGACTCCAAGCTGTCAGCACAGAACCCGATGCGGGGCTCCAACCTATGGACAGCGAGATCATGACCCGAGCTGAAGTTGGTTGACTAATCGACTGAGCCACCCAGGCGCCCCTATTAGGCTATATTTTAAAACCCTTTGCTTTCTTTGGTTAGGTCCACATGCCTTATAGATTCCTTAGCTTGTAACTTTTTCCTACCATCTCAAAGTTAAACTTTTCTCAAAGGTAGGAGGTGCTATAAGAATATATTGGTTTTAAGGCATTTTAAAAGTGTTTATTTATATAGTTTTTAAGAGAGAGAAAGAGAATCCCAAGCAGGCTCCACACTGTCAGCTCCCTTATATGGGGCTCAAATGCACAAACCATGAGATCCTGACCTGAGCTGAATCAAGAGTTAAATGCTTAACCAACTGAGTCACTCAGGCTCCCCTAAAAAATTTTTATTTATATTATTTTTAGTTTCAAACAGAGTCTGAGTGTCATCCTCCTTTTTTTCTTATACATCACGAAATCATATGCAGTCACAATTTCAAACACTAAATCACAAAGTATATTATGCTTTTGTGTATATATTTATATAATACATATATATACAAAATCTATCTATCTATCATCTATCTATCTATCTATCTATCTATCTATCTATCTATCATGACCCTGAGATCTCTAAACACTATTTTTTAAATTTTCTTAATGTTTGTTTATTTTTGAGAGAGAGAGACAGAGACAGAGATGGAGCATGAGTGGGAGAGGGGCAGAGAGAGAGGGAGACACAGAATCTGAAGCAGGCTCCAGGCTCTGAGCTGCCTGTACTGAGTCCTACACGGGGCTTGAACCCAGAAACCATGAGATCATGACCTGAGCCTAAGTCGGACACTTAACCAACTGAGTCACCCTTAAACATTATTTTTAATTAAATACACTTTAATATATTGGTAACACTGTAAGCATTTTCATTTTTAAAACGACAAATCTCTTTGGTGAAACAGACATTTCCTTACAATTTAAGACATGACTACTAATAGTTACAGTAATTTATATTTCAGCATCTAAGAGCCTAAATTTATGATACAGTTGTTCTAATTGTTCTACCTGCTAACCCTTCATAATTAGGTTCAACCTGGAGAGATTTACTGTCACTTATGTTCATTATAGTACATAAAATCAAATATTAGAAAGTAAAATAATTTCACTAGCACAGACTTTTACTGTGAAGGAACCTTTGGTGGATTTCATTTACCCTGGCTGCTATTTCTGGAATCTCCAGTTCAGGACTCAGACTGGAGTGGTAATGTTTTGAGGGCATGTGCATTATATGGAGGCAGTCTGATACATTTTTGATTACCTGCAAAGTTTGAGGAAAAACGTGAAAACACGTGAAGGCTTGCCGCACAGATGGTTTTAAACTTATACAAGGAATAATGGGATTGGTGTACCTGAGTGACTCAGTCAGTTAAGTGTCTGACTTCGTCCCAGGTCATGATCTCATGGTTTGTGGGTTTGAGACCCACATCAGGCTCTGCACTGACAGCACAGAGCTGGGAGCCTGCTTCGGACTCTGTGTTTCCTTCTCTCTCTCTCAGGCCCTCCCTTGCTTGTGCTCTCTCTCAAAAGTAAAAAAAATAAATAAATAAATTTTAAAAATAGTTTAAAAAAAGAATTATGGGATTTGTTTCTTCTCATTTTCCCCATTGCCAAGTATTTTCTTTTTATAATGATAGCTACAATTTTCCCAAAGTACCTCTGTTGGGGGGATAAAGCCTACATCAACTGAAGAGTGAAGGTTTAGTCTTAAGTTTTGTTTCACAGGAACCTGAGACTTTTCCCATGTTTCTCCCTCACCAGACATTCTTAATGCAGCTTTGGTGTCTGAAATGGGCAATTAAGAATTTTATCTTAATTGTGGAAGTCTTGTCTTCCGAGAGGCACCAAATTCCCATCTGGCCAGGATGGGGTCTTTCATAAATAACTTAAAGCATGATATCCAAGGGAGCTATAAGAAATATGGCAATTAGCATTCTAGCATAAAGCCTGTGGATTTATCTACCCTGGTTACATAAATCTGTGAAGGTTTCGAGAAGAGTTGATTATGTCATGGAGGTGAGTATATGTAAGAAAAGTAATTTTAGAGTTGAATTCATATAGAATAACAGTTCCTGGTGTCACAGGTTAAAGAAAGTACTTTTCCATCCATCAAAGTAAATCTTAACATGTCATGATGTATGCAAAGTTCACAGTCATGCTTTGACCTATGTTAATAATCATATCCATTGCTTTGTGTGTCATGTAAAAGACTATTTATAAAACAGCACAGTGAGAGTTTTGTTTTTTGTTTTTGCTGAAGTTTTAGCTGATTTGTCCAAAAAACAAACATTTGAGGGACTCTTGGGTGGCTCAGTCAGTTGAACATCCGACTTCGGCTTAGGTTATGATCTCACTGTTTGTGGGTTCAAGCCCCATGTCTGGCTCTGTGCTGGCAGCTAGCTCAAAGCCTGGAGATTGTTTCAGATTCTGTGTCTCTCTCTCTTTCTTACCCTCCCTTGCTCACGCTGTCAATCTCTCTCTCTCTCAGAAATAAATTTTTTTTAAAAATTTAAAAAATTCAGAAAACAAACATTTGATATCTTTGAGAAATTTCACATGAATTTATACCATCATTTCCTGCTATTTAACATCATATAAAAGCAGTTCAGCCTTCTTAAGAATTATAAAATTTTTATACCGAATAGAAGAGAGCTAAGCCCTCTGGACATGGGTCCAACACCCTGGTGGTGGTCCAAAATATGAAGACATAGTGAACGCATGTCGATTTCACCATGTATATAAATTTGGGCAGTGGTGGCAGTCTACATTTTGAGCCAGTTGCAGGCAGTGCCATTAAAAGTAGCTCTTGTATAAAATAATCAAACTTTTTCATACCAGAAACTGTGGTGATGCCAAACAGAAACCTGGTGAACACTTCTTCCAAGGAAATCTGTCATATTAGATATCCAAAGTATTCTTCGAAACATTGTCAAGCTGGGGTCTTTCCACCAACACAAATGTTGTACTCTCTGTGTTTTGTTCTCATAGCTAGCTGCCTTCTTCTCAACCCTGTTGAGGGTTTCCCTGTGCTTCCCAAACCAGTAGATGTTATTTTAAACTACCCATACCATGCCCATAATGTCAGCCATGCCCAGGTAGAAGTCTTGCTGCCTTGGACTTTTGGAAGACTCTTCAGACAAAAGAGATGAATTGATTTGTAAGGCACAGGAAAAAAATGGTACCATCCTTACAGCTAAAGAATGGTCTTTGAGTTGGTAAGACAGGAGATGTCAGTGAACATTATTGAATTTATGTTTTGTAGATTAGGAGAGTAGTAGAGAGAAAATAGTGGAGACTTAAAATGTTGGCATGAGGCAAGTTACCAGAATTTAGGAAGTAGCTTCTACATGAAGCTGTATATGGTGTGTAGCTTATACATAGCTTACACAACATAACACATCCTCTTCTGTTTTAATATTTATTTATTTATCCTTTCAGCAAATATTTACTGAATGTCTCTTGTGTGTCAGGCACTGTTCAAAGTACTGAGGATACAAAAATGAATATACTTGGCAAAGTTCCGCTTCTCAAGAAGCATACCTTCTGGTGAATTCAGACACATGATGGGAAAGTAAAAAAAAAAAACAAGATACTTGTAGTCTGTGATAAGTGCAATGACAAAAATAATAGGGTTATTATAAGAATTAACAACATGAGAGGTGTTAGAGAATGCTTCTCTTAAAAGATGACATTCTGAGGTAAGACTTGAATGCCAAGGAGGTGCCAGCTAGATAAAAATCCAAGAGACAAGCTTTCTGGAAGAGCCAGCAACAAATGCAAAGAAAAGAGGCCGGCAAATCTTTACCACATTTCCCAAAGAAGAGTTAGGTCAGAGGGTTGGGATGCGGTGAGCAGGGTGAAGGGGGTGGGAGATGAGGCAGGCTATACTGCTGGGCTTTGCAGGGTGTAGTCAGGGGTTCTGATATTATTCTAGTTGTAGTGGAAATCCTTCGATGATTTGTGAGGGTAGGGAAGCATAGTGCCAAGATTGGGCTGAGATTTAAAAAATATTGCCCTGGCTTTTGTGTATGGAATGATTTATGAGGGGAGAGATAACCGGAAGCAGGGAGAGCAGGTGAGTTCAGAAATACTAGCAGTAGAAATAGAGACACACAGACGTTTGACAGGGTGTCCTGACTTGCTGAAGCATGGCTTTGGAGAAAGCGGGAGACAAGACTTTATATGTCCTCCTCCTTGGCTTTTGCTGGGAAGTAGCATTCACTGCAGAGAAGGACGTTTAAAACCCATCAGAATAGAGAGAAACCAAAATCCCAGACACTGCCTGAACAACAGTACTTTAAAACCTTTCTTTACAAGTCCTTATTTAGTGATGTTTGATTTCTTATTCAGGGAGAAAGGGGAAAAAAGAAAGCCCAAAGAATGTCTTGAGGTATCAGTAGGTTCCAAGGTGTTTAAATAAAGCAACAAGTATAATATGCTTGGATTAGTTTCTCAGAGCCGCCGTAATAAATTACCACAAACTCGGTGGCTTAAAACAACAGAAATGTGTTCTCTCACACTTCTGGAGGCCAGAAGTCTGAAACCCCAGTGATTCCCTTAGAAACTCATTTGCAGAACAGATCTCGGTTTTATACTTTGGCTCTGCTCCACGTAGAGCATGATGGGGAGGGAGATCACCTCCTTGATCCTATAGAAGAAGTCTAAGCATCTCTCTCATCTCTCATGGGGAATTGTGTTTCCGAATAAGCTCATGGGACATCCCAACTACAAACGAAGTGCCGCCTGTTTCGTATATGAAATGGATCTAGTCTTCTTCTTGGAAGAAGGTAGGCAGGGGCCGTGGTGGGAGAATGAACAGAATTCCCTGGAATGGTCATTGGTCTGTCAGCTTGGCTAAGCTGCAGTAGTTCGTTTTCCATCAAACTAAGTGTTGTTACGAACATATTTTTTAGAGGTGATTAAAATCCGTAATCAGTTGACTTAAGAGAAGAAAATTCTCATAAATAATCTGGGTGGGCCTGAGTCAAGCAGTTAAAAGGACTTGAGAGTCCAGCTGAGGTGTCCCCAAGGAGGAAGAATATTCTGCCTGTGGACAGGGCCTTCTGCTCATGCCTGAGAGTTCCAGACCACTCTTCTTGACTGCCTGCCCTACAGACTTCAAACTTTATAGCTGCCCCCCATCACTGTGTATACTATACGGCACAATAAATCTCTTACTGTATATAAAACCTACTGGCTCTATTTCTCTGAGTAAACCCTGATTTATACCTTACCTATCTGGAATTCATAGCACAATCCAATAATTTAAGGCCTTTTGGGATATTACGCTTCCACCGACCTTACTTAGAATCAGTCTGGATTCTCCTTCTCCCCTAGTCTGTGTCTTGAGCAGAAAAAGTTGTGTTTTTGTTTTTGTTTTTTTTGTTGCTGTCTACTTACCCCACACGAGGGTGGAAGCCGCTATTAGGCACCCTGGCCAAGTTCTGAACCATTTCAAAGGCCCTGTTCATGTCTAACAGGAACTGAGGACTTGCTGAACAGCGATGCTGCCCTGACAAGGTTACTTTGATACAGCAATGCCCCAAATATGTGTAGAGAGCAGCTCTCAAGATAATTTCCTCTGCGAGCCTGACACATAGAAAGAAGAAAAACTCTACAGGCCTTGGAATTGCTCCATCCCTGCATTTCTACCTGTTCCCAACTTGTCTGGGTTTTTCTAAAGCCACTACTTTCTTTGCATCTGGCCTTAACAAGCAGTTATGTTGTAGGGATGGGGAGTGGCTGGTAGAACCTTCTGCCTCTTTCATCATTTCCCTTTTGCCCGCCAGCCCCCAAGGGCTAGAAAGAATGGGCTTCCCCCTGTCGCTCTTCCTGTCTGGAACTCCCTTAAGTAAAGTCTCCGGTCTAGTAAAGTCTCAGTTCAATATCATCTCTCATCCAAACTTGCCTGTGAGCCTGTTTTCCTGGCAAGAGTCTTACCGGCCTTCTCAGACTCTCTAGTGATAATCCACAAGGGTCACTCTGGGAAGCAGAAGGATCTAGGTGTTCAGTGATTTAAAGGAGAATTAGAAATGCATCCACGTAGTATTAGGACAATTTTAGCCCCATTGTTTCCTGAGGTTCACATTGATTTTGATGTATGAAATGTTCTACTGTCAATATATTAGCCCTCCCTCCAAGGCGGGGAAAGGTTAGTCTCCCCAGCAGTCACGGAGGAACATAAGCCCCCACACAAGGGCAGTATTTAAGAGAAGGAAGATAAGGAACATCTTCAGATAGAGCATTTTTCATGTCACAAGGAAGTGATAAATAGTTTCAAACAGACTTTTCATGTAGTCTTCAAATAAAGTTGTACAGAGAGCCTAAGACCCACAGGAACTAGACTGAAAGAGGTCCATTGTTGCCATGATTCAAATACTTTAAACCTCGCATGCTGTAAAAAATATACATATATATATATGTAAAATATAAATAGATATATATTATAATCCTGAGATGTATCTTTGTTACTGAAAGCATACAGTGCATTATACATGTTAAAGGTGTATACATGTTAAAGGTGTTGAAGTGTGTTTAGATATACTACAATCTTGCAACTCTTTTTCACTTTCATGAATATACTTGGAACCTCAAAAACTGGAAGTGACTCAAGCTGTCCTGGAACTCAGAGAGGCGCTATTATCAGGAAGCTTCAGACTACAAAGATGAATCTGTGGCTTTGTTCTCAAATCCAGACCTCTGATCCTTGACTTAGTATAATGTTTTAGACTATAAATCATCAGGACTATTGCTGTAGAGTTATCTCTCTATTCTAAAAGGTGATAGGCACATAGCAGGTTAGTTAAAAATATATATATTAAGTAAAATGTTAGGTTCATTTCCTCTGTACAGGATTTACCTGAAGTGACACTGAACAGTGCATTTTAAATAATAAAAAAGGGACACTTTTTTCTAGTTATGCAAATGTGATTTGAAAATCAGAAGAGCATTAAGTTTATGTTTTTTAACTTTATTTCTTTTGATGGTGGGGGGAGGAGTCCAAAGCATGCTCCACACTGTCAGCACAGACTCCTATGTGGGGCTCGAACCCATGAACCATGAGATCATGACCTGGTCCAAAGTCAAGAATCAGATGCTTAACCAACTGAGCCAACCAGGTGCCCCAGAATTGCATTCAGTTTAAAAGAAACTGCATTAGGGACTCCTTGGTGCTCTCAGATTTATTTTCTATCCTAAGTAGTTCCTGCTTGATTCTGAAGAATCTAAAAAGTTCTATGGGGTACCTGGGTGAACATCTGGCTCTTGATTTCAGCTCAGGGTATGATCCCAGAGTTCATGCTGAGCATGGAGCCTGCTTAAGATGCTCTCTCTCTCCCTCTGTCCCTCCTCTGACTGCCCAAGCAGTCTGTCTCTCTCTTTAAGATTAAAAAAAAGAAAGAAATGTTCTAGATCTTGAGTCTTTCTTTCCTGAAAAAGAATTAATAAGATAGTTTAAAACTCTAAAGACAGATATGACAAAAAAAGAGCATAAATGATAAAAGAAAAACAATTGAAATTTTGAATTTAATCAAAATTAATAAGTATTTATGCTTCAAAAGTCACTATCAAGACAAAATATTTGTCTTGATAAATTAATAAATATTTGTGCTTCAAAAGACACTATCAAGACAAAACAAGACAACTTGCAGATTCGAAGAAATGTTCTCAAATCATATTTCCAATAAGGGACTTGCATGCACAACACAAAAAGAACTTTTGTAAGTCAATAAGAAAAAGTAAATAACCCAATGGAGATACAGGCAAAGAATTTGAACAGCCATTTTTCCTAAAAAGATACACAAATGGCCAATAAGCACACATGAAGATGCATATCATCATTGATCATCAGAAATCGCAAATCAAGACTGTGCGGAGATACCCACCACAAGGGCTACAATAGAAAAGACAAAGAGTAACAAGTGTTGGTGAGGATTTGAAGCAACATACAATGTTGTCGGAATATAAAATGGCTACTTTGGAAAACAGTTGGGCAATTTCTCAAAAATATAAACATGGACTTAACAATATGACTCCACAAGCCCACTCATAGGCATCTACCAAAAAGAGAAGAAAGTATATGTCCACATAGAAACTTGTACTTGACTGTTCATAATAGCATTATTCACAGTAGCCCAGACAGGGAAACAACCCAAACGTTTGTCGCCTGATGAATGGAGAAACAAGGTATGGTGTATCCATATAATGCAACACTATTTGTCAATAAATAGGTACAATACTGATAGACCTCAAAAACATGTCCTGTGAGAAGGAAAAAGAAAACATACAAAGTTTTTTAACTCAAATATATTGAAATCTTTGTGGTTTTACAAGTGTGCAAAAGAACCAAAATATTTTATAACTCTTTTTTCTAATATCTTTTACATGGATTTTCACAATGCTCAATATCTCAAAATAATAGATATTTTTCAATAAGCCACAATCACTACCTATAATTTGTTTATGTGATACCATTTTTGTATATAGGCATACGCAAATTAAAAAAGAATTTGTATGAATCATCTTCCGATCAAATTAAGCAGACAAAAAAAGAAAAAAATGAAAAAAAAAACCATGCCCTGTGAAAGCAGCCAGACACACACACACACACACACACACAAATACACACAATGCATGATTTCATTTATATGAAATGTTCCAAACTAGCAAATGTACAGACACAGACACTGGATTAGTGTTTGCTTTGAGTTGAGGTGGGAACCAATAGCGATTATAAACATTTCTTTTTAGAGTGACGGAAACATTCTATATAAAATTGTAGTAATGGCTGTGCCACTCTATAAATATACTAGGAACCATTGAACCTTTAAAAGGGTTAAATTTATGGAAAATGTATTTTATCTCAGAACTCTTTAACATTTTTTTAACAAGTATGCAAGTAGGTTGTAAGAACAGACAAGAATGTTCAGGTTTTAAATATGTAACAAGCAATTCACAATATATCATTTCCTTCCTCAACTATCCCCTCATTATTGTGGCAATCAGGTGGAGCTTATATAAGTACTGCATGCTATTTACAATTTTGAAGGCTCAAGATCCACCATAACACTGAATTCACAGACCCAAGTAAACTTGAAATGCAAAAATAATACTTGAATGATAGATGTTGATTAATGCTTTTGGTTTGTCAGTAGGTGTGACTTTGACCACATCAATTCAGCCATCTGCAACTTTTTTAATGTTTTTTTTATTTTTGAGAGAAAGAGAGACAGAGTACAAGTGGGAGAAGGGCAGAGAGAGAGAGAGAGGGAGACGCAGAATCCAGGCTCCAGGCTCCAAGTTGTTGACACAGAGGCCGATGCAGGGCTTGAGCTCATGAACAGCAGGAGACAGTATCTGAGCTGAAGTTGGATGCTTAACTGACTGCACCACCCAGGTGCCCCAACCATCTGTAATTTTTTAATTAAAATAACTTAAAAAACGACAACTCTGTTTCATAAAGAGTTTTCAATAGAATTCAACAATAATTCATTTACATCTCATCTCAGACCATTTATTATGGACAGGAGTTGCATATAAAAGTGCTGCCCAAAGCGTATGGTGCAAGTGTGTGCGTGGGCTCGAGTGTGTGTGGGTGTGCCTGCACACACACACAATTCACAGACACAGAAGCAAAACAAGTTTTTTTGTTTTTGTTTTTTTTTGACTTGTCAGGATGTTGTAGGTCTGGTAGAGAAAGGAACAGCATAGGAAATGAAGATCATTTGAAATGCATTGTTTAGTGTAAAGCATTCACTGCCTGGCATAGTTTCCCCCTTTCTTTCCGACAGAAGCTTTGCAGAACAACAAAAATCATGGCTTCTGATGAGTCTCCCTTTCTCTCCGCCGGGATGTCTTTAGATGACATAAAATGGTAATTCTAGTTGCAGCTATCAGACGCCTTCCCGCTGCCTGAGGGGGAAAAATGTGCTCAGCACCTTCTCCTCCTCGTTTCTCCTGATACAAACCAAACTATCCTTTGAAGACTTCCCCTACTAACTTCTTCCAGAGACCACCCCTGGCTAGTAATGTCTGGTGGACTCCCCTCGTCGGTGCTGAGAGGTTCTTTCCGACAGAAACGAGCAGCCTCAACTGAAATCCTCTGCTCTCCAATAAACAAAGGTGCCACCAGTATTTAGTATTCAGGCTGTGAGCTGAAGGCGTCCCTAAGCTCACCAGTCTATTGGAGGAGCCCGCGTGTCCTCATCACACACAGGCGTCTGCAGCCTAGCTCCCCTGCCCTGCGAGTGCCTAAAATACCACTTCTTTCCTCCCCGGAGACGAGGGGATCCGAGCGGGGAGAGCTGAGATGCAGCCTCTGAACTGAGCACGCGGCTCAGCGTTGCGGTTCAGGCGCAGACGCTCTAACAATGTGGTACGTTGGCTCCAACTACTTGTTTGCTTAATTTCTCAGAGTTCAATGAGGTCATTTTGTCATCTTCCTTGTGTGTTTCTGCATTTTCCAAAGAATCGCCGGCTTCCAGCAACACCCTCTGTCTCCCCGCTGGAAATGGAAACACGTCCTCGGCAGGAATTTTCCACTGAGCGGATCCAGCTTCCCCGGCTGGGGCCTCCGCGCAGCAGGCTGCAGGCTGTATTTCTTTCCACTGCAGCTTGACATCTGTGAGTCGGGGCCCTGAGCCGTGTCCAGCCAGCCTGAGCCTTCCCCTTGCTACACCTTTTCCCTTTTTCTTTTTTAAATCTAAACAATGCATACTTTCAAGCAATTCCAGGAAGGGAGCGAAGGCTTTGAAACAGCACTCTGTTTGGTTAGGTCAAGATAGATTCGGTTAGAATCCGAATCCTGCGGGGTGGCCCCCAATCCCTCCCATCTCCCCATTTCCCAGCCCCCTTCCCTCTCCTGGCGAACACGTTTGAGGACGGACCTCACGGCCCGTATACTCTGCCTGTAAGTGTTTGCCTTTGCAGATCATTTCCTTTGAATACTGTTTACGAAGGCTCCTTCGCCGCCGGACGCAGACTGCTGCCCATCGCGGCTGCAAACCAGAAAGGGGGACACGCGCCGGGAAACGTGTTCAGCGCGGGCGCTGGGTCGCACTCCCCGCCGCCCCAGCTCCGCGGCGCGAGACCCCGCGGGGCGACCCCCGGTCGCCGGCTGGGGGAGGGGCGGGTCACAGAAAGGCTGCGATCGGAGGAAAACAATGCGTGCTTCCAGAAAGCGAACGGCAGCGCACGCAGGCCCAGATGCCTGCGAGACGCGGCTCGCGGAGGGCGAGGCGGGGGGGGGGGGGTGCGACGCAGACGGCCAGGGCCCCGGGGGTCGGTCCCTCCCGCGCCGTGGAGGGGGCGCCGGAGGGACCGCGCCTCTGCAGAGGGGGAGGGAGGGAGGGAGAGGGCGATTTGTTCAAGCCGGGAGGGTGGGCCTCGGGGGGAGGGGGAAAGAAGAAAGAGAAGAAATAGATTGATGCTTTGCAGGACACCCAGGGTATTTCTTTCAGGGGGTATTACTTCCACTTTTAGGCAGGAACAAGAGCTGAGGAAAACAGCAGCACGGGCTGACAGCTCGGAGGTGATCAAAGGGGAGAGCCTGAAAGGCTTGCTTTGCCAGCCGTTTATTAGAAAGAGGGGTGTTCCCAGGCCTCTGGAGGCGGGAGAGAGGAGATTAGCATCAAATAAAAAGAGATCTGCCTCACTCCCTTTATTCAGGATGTATATGCAATATACACGCAATATGCAATTTATAGACTTATATACACGTACAATATACACAATATAAATGCTACCTATTACAAGACCCACTCCTTCCCATGGACAAAATAAACCCCCCGCCCCCCTACCCCCCAAACCCCCAAGCCCCCTACCCCCCCAAACCCCCCCGCCCTCCTACCCCCCAAAACCCCCGCTCCCTACCCCCCAAACCCCCACCCCCTCTACGCCCCCCCCCCGCACACACACAGATCCACAATCCTCGTGGGTGTAAAGAAAGGGAATTTCACCCTTCGTTTCCAAATACTGCAACCTCTGCTTTCTCAGTGCTTGTAGCTTTATAGGATGGATTGTCCACTGGAAGACGTTTTGTTTTGTTTTGTTTTGTTTTGTTTTGTTTTGTTTTGTTTTGTTTTGTTTTGCAGAGACCTCCCCTTCGGGTAAGGTGGCGAAGAACTTTGCGGGAGTCTAATTAACCTAGGACATAAAGTTTAAAGCACTCCCGGGATTTGAGTAGAACTTCCCTTTCCATGGATACTAGTGCGAGGTGTTAAAATGCCCTTCAGCGGTGCAAGCGATGTCGTGCTGTCAAAATGATGATCCCCAACAGTTTAGGGAAGGATTGCAGAGCGTGGCGAAAAGTCGAAAGGACCGACCACAAGTGCTTCATTAGCATTAACACGACTATTGATCTCACAACAAACACAGGGGAATGGGAGGTGTCTGCCCAGTGTATAAAGTACACTCTTTTCAGTTAGAGAAATATGATCTTTATAACCTAGGGGAGCACTGAAGCTATTAAAGGGCTTGAATGGAATGGGAAATACCTTCTCACATGATAACGATTTTATTTTGCCTGAGAATCAGTCACACACACACACACACACACACACACACACACACACACAGAGCAAACTATCAATTTTATCACCTAAAGCTTTACAGGGAAAACAAAGAAGCAAACTAATTTGTACCCAAATTCACATTTTGAAATATGCAATGCTAAATCCTTTATTTAATCATAAAGTGGTTACCTTTTAATGTACTATTTTACCACAGCATTGGAATTCAATAGAAAATAAACATAGAGCAGTTCAGGGTTGGGTTTCTTTTCTTTTCTTTTTGTCTCTTTTAGTACAATAATAATCAAATTATGTTTTTTTCTTCCTTTAAGTGTTCTTTAACTTTATAGTTTTTCTCCAATATTAGGAAAAGTTTGATATATATTGTTTATTCTTTCAATTACACGTATATATTTTTATTGCAAAAGACTTATATAATGCAGTGCTATACAGACTAAACAATGAAAATTTCCCATGAAGTCCCCCTTCTGCAAATTATTTCCTTCTCCAGAAGTAGTTGCTTTTATGCTATTTCCATCCAGACTTGGTAAAATATTTTTTTGTGCATACACGTGTACATGCAACCACATAATTTTTTTAAGATTTATTTTTAAGTACTCTCTACACCCAATGTGGGGTTCAAACCTACACCCCCAGGATCAAGAGTTGTATGATTTCCCAACTGAACCAGTCAGGCCCACCAACTATATCATTTCTTTCAAATAATAAATTCAATCATACTCTATTATTATGTGAATTCATTTTTTTCCACTTGATATACCAATGAGATCTTTCTTCTTCAGGACCTGTAACTCACTACATTCTCAGAACTGCTAAATAACACTTCATAGATTATTTTATCATTCCTCCTTTGATACGTAATAAGGTTGTTTCCATTTAAAATTTTTTTCTAAGTACTGTTAAAACTGACCTTCTTAGAAATCTTTGGCTGTACACGCTAGTACTTTTGTTGGCTAGAGTGCATTGGAATTGCTAGGCCAAAGGGTATGTGAATTTTTAATTTATAGATACTACCATACTAATCTTAAAAGTGCAAATATAATTTATGTGCCCCCAAGTTGTATGTAACTAAACTACTGATTTCATACACCCTCAATCACTGTTATCATTAAAAAAAACAAGTTTTGTCAAGACCTTAAACAAAAATAATGTCATTTGGATTCCTCATTACTCTTTCTCCATTACTGCTGAGGTAGAATGAGTCTTACCTTTTTTGGCCATTGGTTGTGATTCCTGGGAATTGCCTGTTCAGACCCTTTGCCCTATTCCTCCATGGATCTTTTTCTTCTTGATTTCTATAAATTCTTCATAAAGAGAGCCTTTGTTTATATTTTGCAATGTAAACATTTCTCCAAAATTGTTATTTATCTTTTAACTTTGCTAATGGAGACTTCATCACAGAGACCTATGATGTTCTACATACCAAATCTGTCACCAATTTCTTTTATGGACTCCAAGTTGCATCTTGATTAAAATAGAATAAAGAACATATACCTATATTTTGTACTCCAGATGGCAGATTAACTCTAAAATTGCTTCTGCTTCTTCCAGACATTAAATTAAGTGTACACTGTATCAACAAATCAGTAGGGCTCTGCATTCATTTGTTCTCTATACCAAAACACTGTGTACATCTTTCAATGTGCTTAAACTAAAACCTTGCCTGTGGATGGACTCACAAAGGTCTGTGGACTGAATGAAGGGAAAGAAAATGTATTGATAATTCTTAACTAAATAAAAATTGTCAGATTCACCATGAGATTTTTTGAAAGTTCTTGTCACATTTAGTCATCCTACTACTATCTGCAGTCCAACATCAAAATATCCACATTCTTCATCATGAATCGTGTGATCACAACTTGACTTCACCCTACTTTTTTTTTAAAGTTTATTTATTTAATTTGAGAGAGAGAAAGAGAGAGCACATGAGCAGGGGAAGGGGCAGGGAGAGAGGGAGAAAGAGAGTATCCCAAGCAGGTTCCACACTGTCAACACAGAGACCTACACAGGGCTTGAACTAACAAACCACAAGATCATGACCTGAGCCAAGAGAGAGGGACACTTAACCAATTGAGCCACCCAGGTGCCCCTCAACCTACCTTTTGTGAGTCATCTTCCCCTCTGATGATGGCTTCCCACTCTAACTGGTCCTTTACTACCTCTAATTTTTGGCCCAATTTTAATGCTCAAGCCCTCCATTCCACTTTTCTGTGGTGGAGCCACTGTCATATTTCCCTCCACTGACTGGAATGCTCTTCACTGACTAGAATGGGGTGATGATGCAGGGTATGGAATAATACCATGAGACAGGTGCCGCCATCTTTGAGAAATGTGAGATGGTAGCAAAGACATTATTAGTTAGTAGAAACGAGGAAGAGTAGAAGATAAAACATCCAGGCATTCTGAGTTTCAATGGAGTGTAGAAGAAAAGATCTGGCAGTGAGGATGGAGGAGAATGTTGGCCCACGTACTAGGGGGGGTGGAAAGGAAATGAAGTGGTCATCATTAAGATAGCTACATCTTTAGAGTAGGTCAAATTTCAATTTCAGCAAGAAAAGAGGAAGAGTATTCGTTGCACATGTTGGGAAGTTTGCAGAGGGAAGGGGCAGCTGTAGCTCTACTATGGAAGAAGAAGCATACAGTACAATGTTTGTAAACATAAAGAAGAAGAGAACACAGAGGTTTACTTTTCCAGAAGTCACCCAGCATGGCCACTGTAGTGGATTCTACGGTGTTTTTCCCAGATGTCTTTAATCCTTCAGGATTCAGGCCCTTCTGCCCTCACCTATAGGATTTGGGGAGGCTGACTTCTCTCAGCTGAGTACTTCTCCAGGAATTTTCCTCAGTGGATGAAAGTCAACGTGCTCCAGGTCATGCCTCCTACCTGGGGCATCCGATTTCTGGCAGCTGGGTGATATGTGTGTCCATGTGTGAGTATGAGTGTGTGTATATGTGTGAGGGAGGATTGCATTACAAAGACCCTATTCATCCCACAAATCTTAAAACTGGATTCATTCCCTTTACTAAGAGAGATAACTTAATGCTAGTTATATCCAAGAAAACTTTGCTTCTCAGGTGAATTGGCTGCTTGTGTAAGATAAAAGTTAAAATATCTCAAATTAAGTGTGTAAAATTAAAAAAAGATCTCTCTTAGCCCAAAAGATATATGATTTTTAATAAATTTTTAAGTTTATTTATTTTTGAGAGGGTGAGCAGGGGAGGGGCAGAGAGAGAGTGAGACACAGAATCTGAAGCCGGCTCCAGGCTCTGAGCTATCAGTATAGATCCCGATGCCAGGCTCAAACCCACAGACCGAGATCAAGACCAGAGCTAAAGTCAGACACTCAGACGGAGCCACCAAGGAGTCCCTATATGCTTTTATTAAATCTAAGTTTCATCCTGTGTGTTTTTATTTTTTTATTTTTTTTAAAATATATTTTTTTAATGTTTTATTTATTTCTAGGAGACAGAGAGAGAGACAGTGTGAGCAGGGGAGGGTCAGAGAGAGAGGGAGTCACAGACTGAAACAGGCTCCAGGCTCTGAGCTGGCAGTCAGCACAGAGCCCGACGCGGGGCTCGAACCCACGAACTGTGAGATCATGACCTAAGCGAAAGTCGGACGCTTAACCAACTAAGCCACCCAGGCGCCCCTCATCCTGTGTGTTTTTAAAAATATTTCAATTTACTTAAACACCTCTTTTAACAACTGTATCACATTTATTTAATAAATCATGTTATATGTAACATATTTCAATGTATATTGTATAGATATATGTAATGCATATTATGCATATATCTATCTCCTAAGCTGAAAGTCACCACACACAGAAACATACTGACAGTTCTTTTTTTTTTTTTTAAATGTTTTATTTATTTCTAGGAGAGAGAGAGAGAGACAGCATGAGCAGGGGAGGGTCAGAGAGAGAGGGAGTCACAGACTGAAACAGGCTCCAGGCTCTGAGCTGGCAGTCAGCACAGAGCCCGACGCGGGCCTCGAACCCACGAACCGCGAGATCATGACCTAAGCAAAAGTCGGACGCTTAACCGACTAAGCCACCCAGGCGCCCCCATACTGACAGTTCTAATCTGATTTTACATTAGCTCTTTCCTCAAGGATTTTTTGCAATAGCATTTTTTTTTAAACTAAAGTACAATTGACACTCAATGTTACATTAGTTTCAAGTGTACCACAGAGTGATTCCACAAGTTTATACATTATGCTATGCTCACCATAAGTGTAGCTACCATCTGTCACCATTCAACACTAGTTCAATACCATGGACTATATTCCCTGAACTGTACCTTTTATCCCTATGACTTATTCACTCCATTACTAGAAGAATAACATTTTTTCCCTACATTCAATTTTACACAGCACAAACATATTCAGGTAAACTAATTTATCACTGTTTCTGAAAGCATTAATTATGTCATCAATATTAAAAATGCAATTGGGGGACAACTGGGTGGCTCAGTCCAATAAGCATCCTACTTCAGCCCAGGCCATGATCTCATGGTTAGTGAGTTCTAGCCCCACATTGGGCTCGGTGCTGACAGCTCAGAGTCTGGAGCCTCCTTTGGATCCTGTGTCTCCCTCACACTCTGCCCCTCCCCTGCTCATGCTCTGTCTCTCAAAAATGAATAAACATTAAAAAAAATTAAATGCAAATGGGATGGTTTTTCATAGTCCTCTTTTATAATACAGTTTCTTTCAATAGATGATTTTGTTAAACATCAGCTGTAACACATTTATCACGAGTAGCCATGTCAGGGATACGTTAGATTACTATCTCTATTCCTGGAGTGAACGTACTGAAGGACAGAAGTGTCATTTGTTGCTACCCACAAAATGTCATGTTGTCTTCATAGAATTAATAGATGTTATAAAATAGGATCAACTTTTCTTTGCCCTTTATCCTGTCAAAATGTGATTTTGTATGCACTTTGAAGAGACATAATAAGATTATTCTTTGGGGAAACAAACTCTGAAGATAGACACATGATACTTGGAGAACAGAAGACATAAGCCAAGACATGGTAGCTATATTTTTTTCAGAGGCCATCATAATAAGATATTGACTGTGTCCTATATAGATGGTGCCGATGTTCTGTTAGCTCTTAACTCTACTTGCTATAATTCCAGGTTTTATTCATGAATGTTTATCATCTAAATCTACCTGTGTGGTGGCACCTGGGTGGCTCAGTCGGTTAAGCGTCTGACTTTGGCTCAGGTCATGATCTCACATTCTGTGAGTTTGAGTGCCACATCGGGCTCTGTGCTGACAGCTCAGAGCCTGGAGCCTGCTTTGGATTCTGTGTCTCCCTCTCTCTCTACCCCTCCTCCACTCACGCTCTGCCTCTCAAAAATAAATAAATGTCAAAAAAATATTTTTAAATAAAGTCTACCTGTGTAGAAAAATGATGATAAGTGACACGGTCAGAGAAGTATAATGAGCTACCTCATCACTTCTGAGGTATTGATTTTAAAAAATGACAAGAAGTCCAAAGGATTTAAGTCTGTCATATTTTCCAATGACTGCTCTTATCTCATTTTGGTCTCACATCCCTCAGGAAGCTTAGGTGGCAGGTAGGCAGTTTTGCAGACTCTGCAATCTATATCAGGTACTCTGAAGGCTACTAGAGGATACAATGTATGCCCTGTCCTCAGAAGACTTATAATCTATTGGGAAAATGAAGTAAAGCGTAACCAGTAAGGAGCTAGACAATGGTCTAGAGCTTCTTAAAAAAAGGTTACCTAAGAAGTAGAATACAAGAGATGGTACATGAATGATGAGTAGCTTTGGCTGGGCAGAAGAGTGAAGAGAGAAGACCAGATATGCGCTCCCTCAGGGATCTACTGATGGCTGACTATGGGGCAGACCCCAGGCTTTATCTTATTTAGTCCCGGTAGAGCATACTTTTACTATTAATGGCTTCATTTTATACAGGAGGAAACAAGTTTACCAAGATTGAGTAACCTGCCTCTTGCAGATACTGGGGGAGGCAAGATTTGAACTCAATGTCCTTGATTTCAAAAAAAAAGCATGCTCAACTACTACACCATGTTGTTATGGTGACTTGAGGGAAGAGGGCTGGGGCGGAGCTTGCAAAGACCACTTGCTGCTATAAAACATGAGGTTATTAGTTCTGAGAATGGGCAGTTTGAAAGTTGCCTGGGAAGTCTAGTCTAACTGTGGTGAAACAGAGGGTACCATTGAAAGAGCAGAGAACTAGCATGGTGAAGGCAGCATTAAGAGAATGCTGGTTGTGCAAGAACGTAGGAGATAAGCAGTCCTGATACCAGCTAGTATCCTGCTGCAGGGAAGGGGTGAAGCCCCCACTACAGTGATGATGGTAAGCATAAAGAGATTTCATGCCACATAGAAGTCATCTTGGCAAGAGAATCAAAAGGGAAAGCTGTGCATTTTTTAAAGTGTCAACACAGGGGAGTCTGGGTGGTTCAGTGGGTCAAGAGTCTGAGTTTGGCTCAGGTCATGATCTCATGAAACTCATGGGATCGAACCCCAATCGGGCTCCCTCTCTCTGCCCCTCCCCCATTCTCTCTCTCTCTCTTTCTCTCTCTCTCTCTCTCTCTTTCTCTCTCTCTCTCTTTCTATCTCTCTCTCTCTCTCTCTCAAAAATAAACATTAAAAAAACAAAAAAAAATAGAGATTTAATACATGAGACACCATAGTGACATGGAATGAGGACTAATAACAATACCTCATATTTATTGAACATGGATTAAGTGCCAGGTACTAGAGCAAGCACTTTACATTCATCATTCTTCATGATAAGCCTGTACAGTAGGTCCTATTTTTATAATACTCTCAAAGAGATGAGGCTACATAGCTTAAAGAGATTAAGTAAATTAACAGCTAGTGGATAAAATAGCTGGGATTAAACCCAGATTATCCTGTTTCCTGAATCTGCGTGCTTGACCTGGAAGGGAGAGCCTCTGAAGGCCTTTGCCTGAAGTTAACATCAGAGAGAGGATCTTGGCTTCAATTTTGCCCCATGCAAAATCCTTGTGGTATTGGCAAAGCTCCTTATGTCTCCCAGCTCCACTTTTCACCTTTGGGACAGAGGATGAAACTTGTGTGCTTGCTGGGGTGTTTGTTTTGTTCCAGGATGAGGAAGCCCAGAATTATATGACTGTCGCTGGGAAAGCAAGAGTCTGAAGAAAACAGGGATAGACAGAATGTTTAATCAGTGTATTTTTACGTCCCTTGTAATTTTTTTAAATGTTTATTTATTTACTGATAGACAGGTGGGGATTGAGGGGAAGGGACAGAGGGAGAGGGAGAGAGACGGGGAGAGAGAGAATCGAAAGCAGGTTCCATGCTTTCAGTGCAGAGCCCAATGTGGGGCTCCATCTCACCAACAGCTAGATCATGACCTGAGCTTAAGTCAAGAGTCAGATGCTTATGCGACTGAGTCACCCAGGCACTCCACATTCCTTGTAATTTTTAATCTAGGCTGTTGGTTTTTCACTTATAGTATAATATAATTAGCTAAATTAGAGAAGTGGATTTGGTATTATTTATTTTTATTTTTATTTACTTTTTAAAATTTACATCCAAGTTAGTTAGCAAATAGTGCAACAATGATTTCAGGAGTAGATTCCTTAATGCCCCTCACCATTTAGCCCACCCCCCCTCCGACACCCCCTCCAGGAACCCTCTGTTTGTTCTCCATATGTAAGAGTCTCTTATGTTTTGTTCCCCTGCCTGTTTTTACCTTATTTTTGCTTCCTTTCCCTTATGTTCATCTGTTTGGTATCTTAAATTCCACATAAGAGTGAAGTCATACGATATTTGTCTTTCTCTGACTGACTAATTTCACTTATCATAATACCTTATAGTTCCATCCACGTAGTTGCAAATGGCTGGTATTATTTATTTTTAAACGGAGTTTACAGGGGTTGAAATGAACTTCAATGTATTTTTATTAAGTGAAAACACTCATTTTGTGAATGTAAAAATGGTAATGAGTCAAAAAAATGATGTAACTGACTCAGAAGAAAGAACAACCAAGTACTGGTATTACTTTACCTGGGTATTACTTTTACTGGTATATTACTTTACATATCTGAAAGTCAGGGTGAACATACAGACAGGATGAACATTTGCTTATATTAATCTGTTGTCCTGAGGCTAAAAAATCTGGTGGCAAATATTAAATAGTATTCATTTACTTATGTTACATTTGATATTTACTTATATTACATTTGATATTACTTATATTGCATTTGTTTCCTTCAAACGTAATGCATTTTCGTTCCTTACTGTATACAGTTTATTTACATAAGCAATTCTTAATATGGGGTATCTATTACATCTGAGTTTATTAAAAAATGAGAAAATAAAAAGATCCATGGCCAGCCCTCCATAGTTTTCATTAATGATTTCAACATGAATTACTAAAAATAAACATCTTAGAGTCATTAGAAAGGACTTTCAACATCAATTATTCCTTATTTTGAATCAACTGTACTTTTAAAAATTGTGAAATCTAGGTCCACTTCTGAGTTCTCAATTCTGTTCCATTGGTCTATGGGTCTGTTTTTGTGCCAATACCATACTGTCTTGAGGATGACAGCTTTGTAGTAGAGGCTGAAGTCTGGGATGGTGATACCTCCCGTTTTGGTTTTATTTTTCAGTATTACTTTGGCTATTCGGGGTCTTTTGTGGTTCCATACAAATTTTTGGATAGTTTGTTCTAGTTTTGAGAAGTAT
>NW_024080749.1:3260270-3274755 GCF_003009895.1 Hyaena hyaena | reverse complement strand
TGGGGGGGAGGGGGGATGGGCATGAAGGAGGGCACTTTGGGGATGAGCACTGAGTGTTATGTAGAAACTAATTTGACAATAAACTATTTGTAAAAAAAAAAAAAAAAGAATTGAAAAAAAATTGTGAAATCTATTTTACAAAGATTCTATGATCTTCCTCTTTTATGTTTCTGTTATTTCAGTGAGCTCACACAAGAGATTCTATAAAGGTCAAAAGCAAGGTGGCCTTTGGACAGAAACAGGAATGAAGGGAGAAAGCAAGGCACGTGGCTTCCCAGGGGTCGGGGGAGGGGAATATCTGTGGAGGGAACAAGTTCATCACTCCTGAGACAGGTGTTTCCTTATGCCTGGTGTTTTCAAGGGCAGTGGAGAGTCCCATGGGTTTGGTGTAGAAGAAGAGATGTAGGAGGTGAGATCTGAGATGGGGCTCAGGGTACACACTTGGACTTTTCACTTTATTCTCACAAAGTGGGAAACCATTGGGGGACTTTCAAAAGGAAGAGGCACTATTATCAAGTTTTAATGGAATTACTCTAGTTCTGATCTGAAAAAACATAACTTGGGGATGAGGGCGGAAGCAGGGGCACCAATCAGGAAGTTAATGAAATTATCCAGACAAGAGATGATGGTGATGTGACTTGCACGGTAGTGGTAGGGGTGGGGGAACTTACTAGATTGGCATAAACATTTGAAAATAGAGCCACCGAGTTTGGCCCTTAGAGGTTAGATTGTTCAGTCCATGAAAACACGGATTTCTGTTTTCCTTATTGCTGAATAGAAGGTACCAGTGCCAGGCATAAAATAGATGTTCACCAAATACCTTGCATATATAGGAGTTGAATCAGTGATGGAAATGAATAAGTGGTAAAAAGAAATATCCATATTTCATGTAGTCAGAACAATAATTCAGCTGTGCTACTTGTGTAGTCTATTAGTGGAGGCCAAACAACCTATTTATGGCCTCGCTTTAACCTTAACATAACTTCAGGGGCTGCCTGGGTGGCTTGGTGGGTTAAGCATCCAACTCTTGATTTCCGCTCAGGTCATGATGTCATGGTTAATGAGTTCGAGTCCCACATTGGGCTCTGTGCTGACAGCATGGAGCCAGCTTGGGATTCTCTGTCTCCCTCTCTCTCCCTGCCCCTCCCCTGCATGGGCACACTTTTGCCCTCTCTCTCAAAAATAAATAAACCTAAAAAAATAAAATAAAATAACTTCACAGTTTCTTTCACTTGAGAATTTACATGAGTTAAAAACATCAGTTAAAAAATCAACATGGTGAAATAGACCACATAAATAGTATTCTGAACAGTATGTGCATGTATATACATATAAATATATATGTACACACACACATATATGTATATTTTTTCTCACGTATCTTTTTTTAATTTACCAATAAATCAATATTAATAACAATTTCTTATGGCAAACCATAAAAGACTTTTAAATAAACAGAACAAACTGAGGGTTGCTAGAGAGGTGTTGGTGGGGGGGGATGGGCTGTACGGGGGATGGGAAGTAAGGAGGGCACTTGTTGGGATGAGCACTGGTTGTTATATGTAAGTGATGAATCACTAAATTCTACTCCTGAAGCTATTATCACACTAAATGTTAAGTAACTTGTATTTAAATAAACTTTAAAATTAAAAAAGAAATGACAGTTTCATGCTACTAGCTATCAGGACAGTTTTCTACACTTATTTATTCTGAATTGAGATCTTACCCTTTGATTTCCCTGCTCGTAATTCTTCTGCTATGTTTCGCATAGCTGGGTACAGGTGCCAGACTGGTTTGTATTTTAATGGTACAAGGGACATCTGTGTGTATATCTACGGTAACTTAAATGTCAATCGTTTGAATAGAGATATCTTTCTGTTCCAACTGCAAGGCCTCATTAATTGTATGTTTTGTTCTAACCACGGGCTGACATTTTAAAGAATATTTACTATTTTTACAATACGCTAGGTTAGGAATTGATTTGAATGAAAGCACTCAGTTCATGAATATCTGTCTCTGAGTATCTAGGAATACATTTTGGTTCTCTTCTTGATTTATAGATAAGAGGGGTTTTAAGGCAATGTCATATTTTAAGTGAAGGATAAACATTGAGAATTGTTTTTCCTGAAGCCTCTAGTCTATAATGTGCCTTGGTTTTACATTTACCTCATCACTACAGCACCACTAACAGCTCCTTGCTTATGATCATGCGGGGATTTGTTCTTTGTCTCATATTTACATATTTGAAAGTTGGCGGTATATCATTTAAAGATTTTTTTTAAGTCATGACACCTCAGGAAAACTTAATGAAAATATTCTACTTTTCTTTAATTTTTTTAATGTTTATTTTTTGAGAGAGACAGAGAGTAGGAGCCGAGGAGTGGGAGAGAGAAAAGAAGACAGAGGACATGAAGTAGGCTCTGTACTGACAGCAGAGAGCATGATGCGGGGCTGAAAGCCAGGAACGGTGAGATCATGACTGAGCCAAAAGCAGACGCTCATCCGACTGAGCCACCCAGTCACCCCCCCAAAACATTCTACTTTTCTTTAAATGAAGTTGAAGTCACATCACTTTTAGCAAACTTTCTCCATAGAGGGCCAGATAAATGTTTGGGGTTTTGCTGTTGCTACTACTAAATTCTGCCGTTTGAGCTATCAAGCAGGCAAATAATACCTACACCGATAGTATGACTGTGTTCAGGAGGAGATCCAGGTATGACCCATGAAGCACAATTTTTAAAAATTTTTTTTATAGTTTATTTATTTTTGAGACAGAGAGAGACAGAGAATGAGTGGGGGAGGGGCAGAGAGAGAGAGAGGGGGAGACACAGAATCCGAAACAGGCTCCAGGCTCCTGGCTGTCAGCACAGAGCCTGATGTGAGGCTCAAACCCACAAACCGTGAGATCATGACCTGAGCCGAAGTCGGATGCTTAACTGACTGAGCCACCCAGGCGCCCCCCATGAAGCGCAATTTGCTGACCCCTGAGATGCACTTTGATAATGACAAATAACTTGGGTATAGATATTTGGACATTTTTAAATTATGCTTTATATTGTGAAATATGTTTTTTTTATAACCCATACTTCCCTCTTGTAACTAAGATCTTTTCTGGATGTAACTGAGTAAGAAAATTGTGATTTTTCTCTTTGATTTAACTAATCCCCCATATGAAGGGCACCTGGGAGTTAGTCAAGCATCTGGCTTCAGCTCAGGTCATGATCTTGAGGTTCCTGGGTTCAAGCCCCGCATCAGGTTCTGTGCTGACAGCTCAGAGCCTGGAGCCTGTTTCAGATTCTGTGTCTCCCTCTGTCTCTGTCCTTCCCCCTCTTGTGCTCTGTCTCTCTTTGTCTCAAAAATAAATATTAAATTTTTTTTTAGTTATTCCCCTATGATATGTGAAAAACTTTTCAGATCTGAAGGTTATAAGTAAGTTACATACCTGGTGGCAGGTTATATCCTAACAGAGAGGAAGCAATCAAGAGGAAATCATCTCTCCCTCCAGTACTATTCCTTGGTAAGCCTAAATTGTGGAAAACCACCAGGCATCTTGGAAGAAGCTCACCTTCTGTTTCGGTTAGGGGTTCATTTGAGTCTGAGTTTTCTAGTCCGTGATTTGGAACGTCTCAGAAAGGGCACACTGACCTTGCAAACCATCCCTGTCATTTTTCTGGAATTGTGTTTGTTCGACATGGTTCTTCCCATTTGCTAGGAGACCGGTTGGCCCATCGATCTCCTGATCTCCTCTTTCAATTTTAGCCTTTTGCACATTTGGAAATATTGCATTTAAAAAAAATCAGCAGTGGATTTGGGTCAGTTTATGTGTTGTAGTTTTCCTAATGGTAAAAACAAGTCATCCAAGCTTGTATTACTGATATAAAGTAGAAGGAAGCCATCTTTTGACTTTGCCCAAAGCATAGTTAGGCAAGTAAAATAAGGGGGGGGGGGGTGGAGAGAGAGAGAGATTGAAAGAGAAAAGAAGTTGTAGAGGACATGGTATAGATGTGATATGACACCCACTCTGAATTCTCAAAACCTGCAGAGACTATTAAGGACCAGGATGGTCAGGTAGGAAAGTTAAAGCAGTGCACACTTATACGTCTCCGGCATACATCTAAAGTATCTTTCAACCCCTTTAGACTCATATTTTCTGGTACAGTGACTGCTACTAGTTTTGTAAGTGCTACTGCTAATTGAAACTGCATCGTGGTCAGATAAAAACTAAGCCAGTCAGGCATCCTACTGAAAATGTACCCAGCAGGAAAGCTCCTTTGTTCTCCTTAAAAATGAACTAATTCAAGAAAGGCACTGCCTCTAGATCATTATCCATTAATGTATGCAACATTCCCTCTGCCCCACTCTTTCTGATTTCTCTCATCACCCTTAACTGTAATTTTCTTGTGGAAAAATAAAAGAACGCCAATTCTCTTGTAAACTGCATAATTGGGTTTAATATGCAGACTTGCCATTTCTAGGCGTGTACGTTTCCTGCATTAATGGAAGCTATACACGGAGCATTTAGAGATCACCTGTGGATAGGCTTGTTAATTAACGGAGTTAGAGCCCTATTTCATTCCATTTAAACCAGAGTAATTAAAATCAGGGTAATCACCACTGCAGTATTCAGTACTTTCACCCCTTTCAAGGTTATTTTAGCAATTATGTTCTTGGCTGAGCGTATTAGTAAATGCTGAGATTATTTCCTGTACCATCTGACTTTTCTCAATCCTGTGCCCTATGGCATGTCTTTTTTCATCATTACATTTGTTGAAAAAGCTAGAAATAATCTGTGTCATCTGTTAGCCTTTCAAAGAAACTATTAAACCTAATCCAATCTACTAGTGGTCCAGGAAAAGAAAAGAAAGTCAGAGTATCAGGCTAAACTTAATCCCCAAATAAATCATCTGTCACCTTGTTAAGGACTAAAAAAATGTATACACTATTGAATTCAGTAGTAGTTGGTTGTTAGTACAGCTCCTGACGTTCCCAGGTATCTGTGATTCTGTGATTGCATAACACTTATTTGTAATAGAAACATTTTGGTTTGCTTTTTTTTCTTTTTCAAATCTGTAAATGAACATAGGTATTCTCAATTAGGGACTAAACTATTTCAAACTACAGACACACACACACACACACACACACACACAAGCCACCTGAAATTACCTTTTATTTATTTATTTAATTTTTTAATACTTACTTAGTTTTGAGAAAGAGAGAGACAGGGACAGAGAGACAGAGCATGAGCAGGGGAGAGGCAGAGAGAGAGGGAGACACAGGAATCTGAAGCCGGCTCGAGGCTCCGAGCTGTCAGCACAGAGCCTGCTGTAGGGCTTAAACTCACGAACTGTGAGATCATGACCTGAGCTGAAACTGGATGCTTCGCCAACCAAGCCACCCAGGCACCCCTGGAATTACCCTTTAGAACAGAGTTCCACTTATATCACCTCCAGTCTGCTATGACAGGGAAAGAGCTTCCTGTTGAGGTTTTGCATCATTGTAGGATTAGAATGTAAAGTCCAATCTGTTATTATAATGGTTTTGTTTCATTGACTTACTAATGAATATTTGCTTTTATTCGAAGTGACACTGCAAGGTGGCCCAGAAATCCTCTCCCCTCCCCACTTACCCATTTTTCCAGATAAAAGTAAGACCAACATAATGTTGCCTTGCAACTGTAGATTGACATTAGGAGTTTATGTTGTGTGGGTGGTAATTTACCTCCATATTTAACCCTTTTCCATTTATCCTTGGTACAATTCCTACAAGTAATATGTACTGATCTTTTTTTTATTTGTATGCCTATAGAGACCTTTTCTCTGAAGACAGGTGTCACCAGCAATATATTTATTTAGTGACCGTTTTTGCCACCTGAGCATAGTCTCAGTCTCATAGTTTCATCATAAAATAAGTATACGCCTTATGTTGCCAAATGTGTTTAAGGGATAATGGCATATTGTGTATTAAGCTCTTTATGATGGCAATAGGGATGTGTGCAAGGTCCATTCAGTGCTGTTGTTTGAATTGTCGTTTTATGAGGAATATTTGAGGGCTACTAGAAATATAATTATCTTCAGATGTCCATATATCTTGTCCAATGGTATTTGCAGGAAATGTTGACATGTATATACATATTGGAACCTTTTCCAATGGATTAGTAAATATTATCATTTCTAAATGCATTTTCTATCTCTATTTGAGCAAAGTTTCTTTTGGGAAACTCTCCGCTCTCTGCTTTCCAGTTAAAATTGTCAAAAGTTCAGAACATTCTTTTAAATCAGCTTAAGCCTATAAGGATTTAAATTGAATACCTCAAGAGAAAGAGAGACCAAAAGACCCTCAATATTAATGACAATGTAAATTCACTGTTTGTCAGTTAAAAAAAATATCATCAGAAATAAGACATCCTAGAATCTTCTGTGCTATTCTACCCAGAAGAGCTCAGCAATAAGCTACTTCAGCAATTCTCTCTCATCCTGCCTTGCAAATTTACCCAGACACATTTCTGTTTCATAGTCTACCCTGATTTGGTAATATGCAATTAGAGAAAATGACCATTTTAATATAGAACAATTTTCTTGTAAATTATACAGTAAAAAATATTTGAAACATATTAAAATCAAATGGATTTAGAATGATTATAGTTATGAATTACTGTAATTTGGTCTTACACAGCTAATTCCAAAGACTGCACAGCCGTTTAGCAATTTCCATTCTCTAAATTTCTCATAATGGGATTTAAGGGGGGAAAAACGTGAAATCATCATCTTTTCCTCCAACCCCCTCCCTCTTGTTATATATGCTATTTCAATAAATGATCCACCACCCTTTCCATTACTGCAGTCAGGGAAACCCAGTCGAGGAGAGGAGGAAGGCTTATGGCTGATCCTTGGTGGTAGAACTTTCTCTCTTACCGATGTCTGGGTGAATCAGTCCAGTCCCACCCATTGGTTCTTCACTGAGACCCTCACTACCCACTAATCTTTGAGCTTCCTAGGCTAGGCGTGCCAGCCACAAAACAAGCATGCCTCAAGTCATGTTCCGCATAGCTGCCACGATGGTCCTTCTAAAAGGAAAATCCAACAGTCTCACATTTCTGCTTAACATACTTTAATGGACAAAGTACAAATGTTATTTGGAGTAAATACAAACTCCTTGGTCAGGTACCCAAGATCCTTCATGGAAACAGTCCTCGGCCAATGTCTCCAGCCTCATCTCACACCACCATGTCAGTGCATTTACTTTCCAACCACATCAAATCCATGCTGCTCCAAACATAACAGATTCGTCAGGCTATCTGCTCTTGTAAAGGCCTTTCTTCTGCCTGTGAAGAAGAGGAACGAATGAAGAATGTTCTTCACTGCTATTTATTTTTTAAAATTATTTATTTATTTATTTATTTTATCTTTCACAGTCTGTTCTTCCTTATCCTTCATGATCCTTCCATTAAAAAGAAAATTACTCTGACGTTTGCTAAAACGGTAAGAGACTTGATACAAGAGTGTTGTAATAGGGATACAGCAGTAGGTGAGAGAAATCAGGTTCAACTCTAAATACAACAAGAACCAGTGGGGATTCATAGCTAACAGGCAGGGTGAAGGGGTCAGTGGATGGATAGTTATTAAAAGAAGAGAGACATTAGGGTAGGGCGACTCTTAATAAACTGACCAAACAAGATATGTGCTAAAGGCAGGCCAAGGACTTAGACATCCAAGATGGGAGATGAGGAACCTGACCAGCTATCAAGGTTTGTGATGACTTAGCAGGATTCTTTGCTAAGACTTGGTGGAGCAGACCAACAACCAGATGAGGGCCCAAATCGAGTTTGGTGGAGAAGAAGGCTCAGAGGAGCCAACCAAACTTTGGTCTGGGACAGAGTCTTTGTCCCTTCATTCAGCCCCAGTTAGAGTCATCTCTCCACTTTCCCCTGAAATTTCCAAGACTCTTATAGCACACTGAGGATATCTATAATTCACTTATCACATTGGATTGTATCATGAACGTCTGTCTGCCCTTCCTCTAGTGTGAGCATTCTTCAAGAGGGAGAATTTTGACTCTTATCTCTGAGTACTTTGGTATCTTACACATTGCCTTTCACCTAGATGTTTAACAATGTTTCTTAACTAAGAGCTATACATGATTCAAAGGGAAAATTCAAAATTATCATCGTCTCCTTTTACTTCCAGGGACCACTTGGTTCTTAATAAAGTATCTTTGATTTTTAAGTTAAGTCCTTTTAACATGGGTATTACCAAACTGGGTGAAACTCAATAATTATTCATTTTTAGGCTCTCTTTTCATTGTTTTATGTATTTTCCATGTGGAGGGATCTATAGAGGCCAAATCTCATACAACAGATACTATTAAGACAAAATCGTGTGTGTGTGTGTGTGTGTGTGTGTGTGTCACTTTCAATGGTCTATTTACTGTAAGTAATAGTGTATTTAATTATGATAGATTTTCAATTCTTATAGATTTGTGGGAATGAATAATGGGTTATATCCTAAATTATACATCCTCAACAGTTTTTGGTTTTGATTTACTTTTCTTATCACTTTATGCTACTATTAAAAATTAAGAACCAGAATTAAGGCAAAGCCTGTCACAAAACACTATTATGCAGAACCCAAGTAATTACTCTATAACTGTAATAATTTATTTCTTTTGGTGTGTGAAAAATGAATTAAGTGCTCCTCCCTTTTATTAAATATTTGATCTCAAACTGTGTATGTTAAATCAATTACTCCTTTGCTTGAAAAACGTCTCTTGAGTTTGGGGCAGTGGTGAATTTATAGTTTAAGAATTCTGAACTCATAGCAAATTTATTTCTTTAGAAAAATGCGAACAATGATTGTGGCTGGCAGAGTTATTTTAATCATACAAGTAATATGTGCTCATTATAAAAATAATTTAACATGACAAATTAACATAAAGAAAGTCATCCCTAATCTCATCAGCCAGAAATAATCTCTGTGATGGGTAAAGAATTACTAACGTGGCAGCTGGCAACAGAGTTCTTAGGGAAAGAACTAGGAAGTTCTAGGGAAGGAACTGTCTTTATTTAGGAAAATACCCTAAGAGTCATGTTGAATGAGAAGGGGGAAGTCCAGAAGACAGAATCTCAAGAAAAGAGACCAGGTAACTAAACACCTCTGCATAAATTAGAGCAGAAAAATAAATGAGATTAAATCCCGTGAGAGCAGAAACTTAGAACAAGAAGCCACAAGATCATTAAGTTCTAGACAGAATCAAAAACCTGAGGAAGCACACTAATCTTCCCAGAGTATGGACAGAGTGACTTAAGTCAAATTTATTTAAATATCATAGGCCAGAGTAAATTTGATCGAGGAAGAAATTTAGCATGAGGCTCTAGAGAATGGGTTCTAGAGTAGGATTACTTGGGGACCATCTATAAAGACTCCAACAGTTTCTTTTTTTTAATTTCTTTTTTTTCTTTATGAAACTTTTAAGTTTATTTATTTACTTTGAGGGAGGGGGGAAAGGTGGAGAGGGACAGAGAAAGGGAGGGAGAGAGAAACAGAATCCTAAGCAGGCTCTGCACCTTCAGCACAGAGCAGACTCAGGGCTCAAGCTCACAAGCTGTGAGATCATGACCTGAGTCGAAATCAAGAGTTGGACGCTTAACAGATTGAGTCACCCAGGTTGCCTATCTTTTTTTGTTTGTTTGTTTATTATGATTATTTTTAAAGCACTGTTTCTTTGCGCATCTGTGTGTATGAGAGTGATGTTCATCAGGGCCGAACCAGCACATAGGAACCTTTAGGAAATAAAACAAAAAGAGTTTAATATCATATACCCTGGTGGTAGAAGAACTGAGAATCCAAATGGAGACAATATGCCAACCAGATGACATCATCACTAACCTTACTCTAAAGGAAGAAAGGGAGGAGGGAGAGTTAGCAGGGTCAGAGGGTGATAGTCATGTGTCAGAAGCTAGAATGATGCCAGAGGAAATCATAATTGTGCTGGGCATCTATACTGGGAACTGGGGCTACACAGAAGGCATAGCAGCTCCCAGAAACCTTCCCCTGGGAAAACACCAGAAACTCTTACCTGGAGAAAATCTCTTTGGTCATACACATCCATAAACTAGATGAAAGAGGGAGAAAATAATTCTGGCCTGCCAGAAAATATGGGGAGAGAATATAAAAGCAAAGAAATTCAGGGGTGCCTCAGTGGCTCAGTCGGTTAAGCGTCCGACTTAGGCTCAGGTCATGATCTCACGGTTAGCAGGTTCAAGCTCCGCGTTGGGCTCTGTGCTGACAGCTCAGAGCATGGAGCCCGTCTTCAGATTCTGTGTCTCCCTCTCTCTCTGACCCTTCTCTGCTCATGCTGTCTCTCTCTCTCTCAAAAATAAATTTAAAAAATTTTAAAAATTTTAGAAATTTTAAAAAGCAAAGAAATTCATGCAAATGTATATGCATGCATGTTGTCAAATACAAATATATATATATATATATATGTGCACACACATACAAATATATCACATAACCAAGTGGAATCATCATGCACTTATGTTCTTTAATTTAATTCTTAAAATGACATGAATATTCCCCCATGACACTAAATACAAACATAAAGCCACATATATAGTTTCATGGCTGTATTATTAGTCTATTACTTATAGCTACAAAATTTATTTATATCGTCCCATGTTGCTCTTTCACATTGTTTTAAGGTGTTTTTCTTTCTTTTTCTATTGAGGAAAATATAATCTGTAAAGTGCTTTTAAATTCTTTGGAGCTTGGGTGTTGGAAATGCTTGCCAATGTGGCTTTTTAAAAATTGAAACCTTATTGCTGCATTGTTTGGTTTTTTTTCATCAAAATCTCTTAAGTAACAGATTGTGTAATGTGTGTCAATAATGTCAAAACAAATAATAAGCATCAGAGTTGAGATTTCATCACTTAGCATCCATCATAGGCACCCAGTACCCTGATTTCTTTGAAGTTTTCTGTTGAATATGATATATGTCATCATGTTAAGTCAGGACTGGTTAGTAAGCGGAGCATGGCCAAGGTCACTTGAAGGTTTCTTTGATGCAGACATTCCTCAATTTAGAGCTGAAATAATCCTGACCTTCCTAAGTGTGCTTTACCTTTCTGACAAGTGGAGGAAACTGCATAATTGACTTCTTTAGGTTTACAGAACCTTTTGCATATACAGAACATTAAGACACTAAATAGAATGATCTGTAAGCCAAATGCAAGTATAGCCTATCAAAGTGTGGTCTCAGCCTTTGCACAACAGTTTTAAATTGTATATCTTTCACTCTCTTTTTTATTTGTATGGTTTCATTTTTAAATTATTTTCTTGAAAATGAAAAGAACAAATTAAAATATAATTATTTATTATTATTATTGCTATCATTAGAGACAGTGTGTATAGGCAGGGGAGAGGAGCAGAGGGAGAGAGAGAATCTTAACTAGGTTCCATGCTCCACATAAAGCCTAATCAGGGCTTGATCTCACAACCCCGGGATCATGACCTGAGCAGAAATCAAGAGTCACCCAGCTACTGAGCCACCCCAGTGCCCCATAATGGGCAGATTTTATTATCCTTTCATACTCTTGATTTCAAAGATATAGAAGTACAAGGCATTTAGAGGAGCTAAATTTCAGGCATGACAATCCAAGGAGCCCATTTACAAATGGATATTATCTCTTGGAGTTGAACTTAACTAATTCATTTAGGTATTCAGTGTCCCACACTAGACTATACATTGCTACTATTGACAAACCTTGACCCATCTCAATTACCCAAAGTCCATAGTTTACAGTAGCATTTATCCTTGGTATTATACATTCTATGGGTTTGCACAAAAGTATAATGACAGGTACCCGTCACTATAATATCATACAGTGTATTTTCACTGTCCTAAAAATTCTCTGTGCTTTGCACCCCAGCCCCAACCCCAGGCAACCACTGACTTTTTTTTTTATTGTCTCTGAAGTTTTGCCTTTTCCAGAAATTCACATAGTTGGACTCATACAATATTTACTATATTTTCAGATTGGTTTCTTTCACTTACTAATATGCATTTAGGTTTATGTCTTTTCATGCCTTGATAGCTCATTTCTTTTTAGCACCAAATAATATTACATTGTCTGAATATACAAGTTTCTTTATTCTATCACCTACTGAAGAAAACCTTGTTTTCAATTTTGACAGCTGTGAATAAAGCTGCTATAAATACCCATAGGCAAATGTTTGTGTAGACAAAGGTTTTGAACTCTTTTGGGTGAGCACCAAGAAGCAAGATTGCTGGATCATAAGTTAAGATGAGTTTGTAGAAACTGTCAAACTAGGAGTGCCTGGGTGGCTCAGTCAGTTAAGCATCCAACTTCATCTCAGGTCATGATCTCATGGTTCATGGGTTCGAGCCCTGCAATTGGTCTCTGGGCTGACAGATAGCTCTGTGTTGCCCTCTCTCTCTGAACCTCCCCTGCTTGTGCTCTCTCTCTGACTCTAAAAATAAATTTAAAAAAATATAAAAAATTAGAAACTGTCAAACTGTCCCCAGCAGCAATAAATGAGAGTTCCTGCTACTTCATATTCTCACAGCCATTTGGTGTTGTCAGTGTTTTAGATATTGGCCATTCTAATAGGTATATAGTGATATCTCATTTTTGTTGTCATTTCCTTGATGACAAATGATGTGGAGTTTCTTTTCATATGTTTATTTATCATTTGTGCATCTCCCCTGTGAAATATCTGTTCAGGTCTTTGGCCCATTTTTTAATTGGGTTGTTTGTTTCCTTTATGTTGGACTTTAAGTATTCTTTTTATATTTTGGATACTAGTCCTTTATCTGATATGATTTTGCAAACAATTTCTCCCAGTGTGTGGCCTGTCTTCTCATTCTCTTCATATTGTTTTTCTTAGAGCAGAATTTTTTAAATTTTAGTAAAGGCCAATTTATCAATCTTTTCTAGCATGGGTTATGACTATGATATTGTATCTAAAAAGTGACTGACATATCCAAGGTCATCTAGGTTTTGGTTTATGTTAATTTTTAGGCATTTTGTAGTTTTTTTGTTTTGCATTTGGATCTATGAATAGGCTTTTTGAAAGGTATAAGACATGTAGATTAATTTTTAGCATCTGGATGTCCAGTTGTCTAGTACCACCTATAGAAGATGCAATCTTTGGGGTGCCTGGGTGGCTCAGCTGATTGAGTGTCTGACTCTTGATTTTGGCTTGCGTCATGATCCCAGGGTTGTGGGATCAAGCCCAACGTTGGGCTCCATCCTGAGCATGGAGCCTACTTATTGTCTGTCTCTCTCTCTCTGCCTCTCCCCCTGGCTTGTGTCCTCTCTTTTTCTAAAATAAAATGTATACTAGAAGAGACTATCTTTGCTCCATTGTATTGTCCTTGTTCTGTGTCAGATATCAGTTGACTGTATTTATGTGGTCTATTTCTGGGCTCTCTATTCTGTTCCATTGATCTATTAATCCCTTCCTTTGCCAACACTATACTGTTTGATTACTGTAGCTATATAATATCATATCCAGATTTTTGACAAATTTATATGTATAATGATATGTATGATTGATAAAATCGATACATAATGCTCATTACCAAAGGACACACCGTGTTAGCCAGTTTGGGCTGCTATAACAAAACTACCATAGAATGGGTGGCTTAAGCAATAAACATTTATTTCCCACAGTTCTAGAGGCTGGAAGTCCAAATTCAAGGGACCAACAGATTCAAAGTCTGATGAAAGCCCTCTTCCTAGTTTGCAGATGGCTACCTCCTTGCCATCCTCACATACCTAAAAGAGAGATTGATTGTCTTTCTAGCGTCTCTTATATGGACACTAATCACATTCACAAGAGCTTCATTCTCATGACTTAATCACTTCCTAAGACCTCTCCTCCAAATACCACTACCCTGGGAATTAGGGTTTCAATATATGAATTGGGGAGGGGGGTATAAAACATTCAGTCCATAGCATTTACTTAAAAAATATTTCTTTTTTTTTTATAATAGCATGCATAATATACAGTTAAGAATTTAATTGTGCTAGGGCAAGTCACCAAGTTTTTTTTTTCTTTTTTCTGTCTTTATTATTATTTTTTTTTACAAATAGTTTATTGTCAAATTAGTTTCCACACAACACCCAGTGCTCATCCCCACGAGTGCCCTCCTCCATGCCCATCCCCCCTCCCTCCCACATCCATCAGTCCTCAGTTTTTGTCAGCATTCAAGAGTCTCTCATGGTTTGCCTCTCTCCTTTTCCCCCACCATTTCCGCCCTTCTTCTCCCCCTTGTTCCTCCGTCAAGTTCCTCCTAATCCTCCTATACGTGCAAACATATGATATTTGTCCTTCTCTGCCTGACTTATTTCGCTCAGCATAACACCCTCAAGGTCCATCCATGTTGCTACACATGGCCAGATTTCATTGTTTCTCATTGCCATGTAGTATTCCATGGTATAGATAAACCACATCTTCTTGAT